>NW_007726213.1:853405-854705 GCF_000696425.1 Galeopterus variegatus | reverse complement strand
GGGGTGATTCACCCTTACAATGTCTCTTAAACAACCTTACCACCCTATCCCTCAAGCCTGACATCAAACCCAAACTCCTCACTAAATTTTGCATACAAGATTGGCCTTATTATCCCCTAGATAACCAAAATAAGTGGCCCCCTGAGGGCACAATCGATCCCAACATTCTCCGGGACCTTGTTAATTACTGCCAGTGCCTGAGAAGGTGGAAAGAGATTCCATATGTGGAGACTTTCCGCCTACTTGCTCAAAATCCCTCTCTCTGTCTCACCTGCTCTCCTTCCCAGGTTCTCCTTGCATCCAAACCCCCTTCATCCTCATTGCCTCCACTACCCTCTACTTCTGATAATTTTGACTCTGCAGACGAACCCCCTCCGCACAGGTCTCCTTCTCCTGTAACTTCCTCTGCTCCCCAACCCCCTCAGTTAACTCCGCTCCATCCACCTCCTGCACCCGGCCGGCCGGCTGGCAAACAGCCCTGGTCTCCGGGGCAACAGCCGCAGGGTGAGGGCCCACCTAGTCAGCCTGTTCTCCCTCCTGCCTCTTCCTCCCCTGTTTCTTCCAGCCCCGATTCGCTGCCATTTCCTGTCTCTCAACCCCCACAAGCAGCTCCGCTGCCATCTTCTTTTCCTCCGTCGCCATCTTTTGTCCAGCCATTTTCTAGCCCCACCTTACCGCCATCTTGTTCCCTGCCAACTCCTATTTCACCTGCCCTGGCGCCCTCCTTTAGTCCCCCTGTGACTTGTTCCTGGAGACTCCTCCCTTCCTCTACCATGGCTCCTCTCCATGAAGTAGCTGGTGCTGAGGGGGTCGTAAGGGTACACGTTCCCTTTTCATTAGCTGATCTCGCCCAGCTAGAAAGGAGATTGGGGTCCTTCACCACCGACCCCTCTACTTACCTTAAAGAATTCCAGTGGGTCCTTCAGGCATACAGTCTCACACATCATGACATCTATATGCTCCTGGCCAGCACCCTCCTTCCCAAAGAACGCAATCGCGTTTGGGGTGCAGCTCGGAGTCATGCAGATGAAGTCCACCACACAAACCCTGCCCTCCCCATTGGCCCCCAGGCAGTTCCCAAACAGGATCCACACTGGGATTACAACACGCCACAGGGAATTCAGGCCAGAGATCACTTTAGTTCTTGCCTCCTGCCTGGTCTTAAAAAGGCCGCTCATAAAGTTGTTAATTTCCAGAAAGTCCAGGATGTTATCCAAAAAAAGGAAGAAACCCCATCCGAGTTCCTTAATCACCTAACTCAGGCTCTCCAACAATACACCAACCTAGATCCCACCTCAGA
>NW_007726213.1:851680-852405 GCF_000696425.1 Galeopterus variegatus | reverse complement strand
CCCGACATCAAGGCCAAACTAAAAAAACTGGAACAGGGCCCTGCTACTCCCCAGACTGAAATTTTATCAGTGGCCTTCAAGGTCTTTCATAATAGGGAGGACAAACAGGAATGGGAAAAGGAGCGGCGCAAACAAAAGGCTGATCTTGCCAACCTCCAAATGCTGGCCAAAGTAATTACTCAGCCTTCTAAGTGCTCTTTCGGGCCCTCCGCCTCCAAAGCTCCCCCTGGTGCCTGTTTTAAGTGTGGCAAAGAAGGTCATTGGTCAAGGAGTTGCCCATCACCCAGAGAGCCCACCAAGCCATATCCTAGGTGCCAAATAATGGGGCATTGGGGCTCTGACTGTCCACTCACCCGAAGGGGAGACTGGCCTCGCAAGCCCTAGCCATCCCGGGCGCCTCAAGCACCTCTGATGGGACTGGCTGAGGACGAAGAAGACTGACGGGGCCCTGGCTCTTTCCCGACCATGACCATCACAAAAAGCAAGCCCAGGGTGACTATTGTCGTGGATGGCCGATCTGTCTCCTTCCTCCTGGACACAGGAGCCACTTTCTCGGTCTTAAAGGAGTTTTGGGGCCCAACCACACTTAACATTTCTACTATAGTCGGGGTAGGAGGAAAACATATAAACCCCCACAGAACACCTCCACTAACTTGCCATATTCAAGGCATTCCTTCTCCTTTTTCCCACTCATTTCTGGTCATGCCTCAATGTCCCATTCCCTT
>NW_007726213.1:818885-850142 GCF_000696425.1 Galeopterus variegatus | reverse complement strand
TACCGGACCGGGACCGGCAACGGGATTGCAACCCTCGGTGTCGCGCCCGCACCTCGCTCAGTGAGCGGGAACCGGTCTGTATGTGGGATCCGAACCCTGGGCGGGAGTGCCACCGCGCTCGCAAGCGGTGCACTGTAGCAGTACACCACCGGGCCGGCCCCTATGTTTTCTTTTTGATCAAACCAAAGATTACTGTCACTGGTGGCCGGAAACTTATGGGGGATGCCCATACTGGTCATGTCGGATCCATGATCCGCAGGTGCCGCAATATATCAACCAAATCTTTTGGCGAGTTGGGAACAGGCAGGATGGGTACACACTTCAATTATTCATTCATGATCCCTGGGACCCCAGGTGGGCTGGGGTAGTTATTGGATCTTTCTACTGCAGCGTCTGGGTCAGTTCTCTCCCCTTCGGACAATTTGAAATCTCCCGCACATATGTCTTCAGAAAAGATCCCGTTTCCTTATCTGCTGACCCCCAACTACACTCTGGTGTCCTATCACTGCTTTCTGGGATCATCCACCCCCTCACCCCATTCTTCATTCCATTGCACAAAAAGGACCACCATCACAAGCCACATAACGTCCCCAACGGGCACCTTTTTTTGGTGCAACGGAACCCTTTCCACCTTTATCTTTCCTAATACCTCTGTCCCTTGCTACTTAGTCATGGTCGTTCCCCAACTAACTTTAAATTCCCACACAGAGCTTTTCCACCTTTTTCATCCACCCCCAAGACAGCGTCGAGCCGCCTTTCTCCCAGTCCTAGTGGGAATGTCCTTAACAACATCAATTGTTGCAACCGGCCTGTCGGGCGTGGCCTTAGGACATACTTTATGGGCGGTACAAGATGTTAATAACAAACTACAAAAGGCCCTCACCTCCACAGCTGAATCTCAATCTGCCTTACAAAGACAAATCACCTCCCTAGCTAAAGTTACCCTACAGAACCGCCGCACATTAGACCTCCTCACGGTAGACAAGGGCAGCACTTGCATCTTCCTCAGGGAAGAATGTTGCTATTATATCAATGAATCTGGACTAGTAGAAACCTATATTGTCAAACTCACCAAGTTAGCCTCAGACCTCAGAGCCAACTGCCCTGATCCTTTCCCTTCTTTTTTCCAAGGCTCACTTCTCACCTGGGTATGGCCAATATTGGGACCCCTCACTGTTATATTTATAGCCTGTCTTTTTCTGCCCTGCATTATAAAATTCATTCAAACTCAACTCGGAAGAATTTCTAACCAAAATTTTAACCAGCTTTTACATAGGAACTACCAGCTCCTGGCCACCGAGGATCCTGCCCGCTCGTCACCAGATCAGCTAACCCGCTGTTTAAACGGACCTGCTTCATCGATGATCCTTGTTCCTGGAAGCTTTGACCGCAGATGCCCGCATGCTCTCCCCTACAGCCTCCTACACACACTGGACTCAAAAAATCACCGACCTGTGGCTTCAGGGAACCTTTCTAGAGTTCTCCCCCTTCTAAATTATCTTATTCTCTACCCTCTTTTGGGTCCTGTTACAAAATCCCCAATCTCTTCCCAATTCCTCTTCCCCTACTACGCCCCCATCCAGCAGGAAGGAGCTCGAAGATCACGGAGACCCACTCCCCACAATAGAGGAAAAAGGGACGAATGTAGGGACCCCATGGGCGCCTGAACAGGGACACACCCTGGCAATATGGCGCCCTTCCTGGTTCTTCTCTGCAGTAGACAAGCCCGCTGGCACCAACACTCAAGCCCACCCGTGCCAAACCTCAGCCAGTCACAGGTCAAGGCTCACCTCCTGCCCAGCCCCGTCCAATCAGTTACTGCCCCATCCACTCTCTCTCCTGCCCCGGAGCACAGCACCCTATAAATGTATGCGCAGTCCTTGAATAAAGTGGAACTTCTCTGGCGAACTGTTAGCCCAGGTCTCACGTGATTCCTTCGTCCGTGCGCCCCTTCAGAGAGAATTTGTACTTCCTCCACCTTTTTATTCTATCTGGGCCCTCAGTGGACTGGATCATGCCCATTCCCATAGGTGAGGGTGATCTTTACCTAGTCTACCAATTCCAATGCTAATCTCTTCTGGAAACATCCTTACAGACACAACCAGAAATAATGTTTTGCCAGCTACCTGGGTATCTCTTAGCCCAATGAAGTTGACACATAAATTTAACCATCACAGAGATCATCTGCTTACTTTCACCCTTTCCCAGATGATGAAGCTTTCATGAGTTTATTCCAGAATACACAGAGCAGGAAAGGTAGATTCAAACCACTAGGCCAATGTTCTCCCAGTGATTTCCCTCTGGCCCTCCCATACAATGCTATCTCTCATGATGAAACTGGAAAGAACTTTAAGGAAGAAGACAGTTTCTGTCCCCCCAAACTCACAGGCCAATGGGAGGAGATCCCATAAAGTATTCACTGTACAAAAGGAGAAAGTGGCAGGGGGAAGTCCTGGAGGAGAGCAGACTGAAGAACAACGCAATTGCCAAGCTCAGGTGTAAGGTGACCAAGTCTGGCTGGGGTGACAGCAGCCAGAATGGAGAGAACAGACCAAATATGAAAAGAACATAAAGGGAGATTTGACCACATTTGCATATAGACCAGCTTCCTCTGTTTATCCTTAAATGAGATGACAAGACCTTAGCATAATTCCGACCTTTTGGTAAGTACTCAGTAAACATGAGCTTTTACTGACTATAGAATTGACCTATAGGCAACTAATGAGAAAATTCCTATACTTGAAAAAGCCTTAATGAATCTGCTGTGACCCCATTGGGAGGCCAATTTTATATTTTTGCTGGGCTGCCACAGGGTTACCATTAAAGGAATATTAAAATATATGTTGAAGATATAATGTTAACATGTCTGTAGTATACCTTAAAACATCTTTAATTCATGTCTTTGAAAACATGTAACTTTGTTTCCGTCCTGAACATATGTACACACACACACACACACACACACACATACAGACACTGAAACCTCCATTTGCATATATATAAAACACATTAGCATTATCTTGAAATATATACACGTGCATTAAGCTATACACATGCATTAATATGCACTTAAAGGCACATTAGTTCTATCTAGGTATATTTCTCTATAATGTGCTATATATCTATATGCATGTCCATATATTATTTTGTCATCCATCATGAATTTCTGGCTCCGCACAGAAAATGACTGGTGTGCTTTGTGATCAATACAAGGACAAAAGATTTTGCATCTTTAAATTGTGTTCAGTACATGGTCTGTGAATAAAAATGCCATACCTTAAAATATTGCCTTTGGTATTTGCACAATGCCTTTCATTATTGTTGAATGAAAACTAATCTACACATTCATTTTGTGGAGATAAGACCTATAAATGTGATGAATGAGATATCTTCCTTAGCTTTTAAAATGATATTGTGAAGAAATGGGATTTCTTTTGCGTGGAGATGAGACTACCCAAGGGGTATAATATTTCCAGAATGGATACTATAGAAGTGGTAGGAAGCTGCTGTATCAAATTTCCAGTGGGACCACAGGAGGATATAATAGTAGCAGGAAGTTGTGGTTTAGGCTTTAAAATGCCTTTCCTGTGAGGCAGCATGGAAGGAATGGGCCATTAAGGGAGTTTGCATGTTCTTTTTTCTCTCTTTTTGATGTTTCAAAAAGGCCACCCATTATCTGAGGTTAAGTCAGTCACTTTATTCCACAGCCTATTCTAAGAAGAAACGCCATTTTTCTACTCCCAATAATCTCCTGCTGAGGTGGTGAGTGAGTCTAATAACTAGTTTTATATCACCTGGACCCTGATACTCCTTTCCTTCCCCCACAACATGTGCTGATCAGACCAGAGATAATTGAGACCAGGGAAACCAATCAGAAAATCGGATAGAGACCCTGAGTTGCCTGGCATTAAAATATGAGCTGGGCTTGTCCTGTTGACGTTCTCAAGACGTTTTTAGAGAATATGAATTTTAACAGTGGGAGCTGTAGTTGAAAGAAAGCCATGAAATAAAGAAGGGTTGTGACCAGCCATTTGCTAAAACAAAAAAGGTAGCAGACCATATGAGTAAGCAGAGAAATGGATGGCTGGAGAGAGAGGAGATCAAATAGATATGGGAGAGAGAAAGCAAGTCCAGGTGCTCTCTTGAGCAACAAAGGGGCTGCCTTAACTCACAAAGGCTTTCCTGACCATGTGTCAAGCAGCCACCCCTCCCCCCTTTTTTCTCTGTATCAGTTAGATGATTTTGCCTGCAAGAAATAGAAAAACCCAACTAAAAGCAATTTAAACTAGGGACATCTATTATTTCATATAACATGAAGTCTGGAGACCAGGACAGTTTTAGAGGCTCAGTGATGTCATCAGGGGTACAGTTCCATTCTATAATTCCTTGTTGCCATACACAACATTCTGGCTCTTGGCTAAGGCTTTTTCCCTCTTGGATGCCAGAGGCCTTTAGCAGCTCCATTTATCAATCATATTTTCTTGGAGATACATCTCTGAAGATCTACTGATCTGCACCAGTCTGGACCCTAGGCCTGCTGCTCAGCTGTCACCCTGAGGTCTTCCTCTACCTTCATCCTGGAGTTCCCTAGGTCTATTTCTTGTGATGAATCCCCTGCTTCCTGGATTTCTTGTTTTCAGTTTTCTTGGTTTATTCTCTTGTTTTGCTGGAGTAAATCCTTCAGCAGCTTTCTAAGATAAGGTACCTGAAGGTAAATGTTTTTAGACTTTGAATAGTTGAAGATACATTTTATCCTCATATTTGATTGATAGTTTGGCTGTGTATAGATTATAGTTTGGAAGGAATTTTCACTTGGAGGTCTAAAGGCATCATTTTACAACCTCCCAGCTTTCACTACCATAGAGAAACCTGATGCTCTTCTGATTCTTGATCCTTAGTATGTAATGTGATTTCCCTCCACCTCTATATTATACTCTTTTTGTCCCCAGTGTTTTGAAATTTCATAATGATGTGCCTGTCTGAGTATGCTCAGGCTGCTATAACAAAATGACATAAAGTGGATGGCTTGTAAGAAACTGACATTTATTTTTCATAGATCTGGAGGCTGGGAATTCCAAGATCAAGGTGCCAAGAGACTCAGTGTCTGGTGAAGGTTTTCTGGTTCATAGACAATGTCTTCTAGCTATGTCCTGACATGGTGGAAGGGGCCAGCTAGCTCACTGGGGTCTCTTTTACAATGGCGCTAATCATATTCATGAGGGTGAAACCCTCACTACCTAAGCAACTCCCAAAGGCCCCATCTTCTAATACCATCACCTTGGTGATTAGGTTTTAATATACGAGTTTTGGTGGGAGGACATAAACATTCAGAGCATAGCAATGTCTTAGTGTGGATCTATGCTTATAAATTGTGTTTGGCAGTCAGTAGACCCTTTCAGTATGGACATTTATGACCTCCAGTACTGGGAATTAAATATATAATATATATATATTATTCTTTCATAAATTCTCCTCCTGTAGTTTTTCTTTCTCTTTTTTAGAAATTATATTATTTGGATTTGGGACCTTTTTGTTCTACTTTTTGCCGTCCTACATCCACATTTTTTTCTTTCATGTTTTGCTTTATTTTTAGGAAGATGTCTCAGCTTTATCTTCCAACCCTTTCTTGAAAATTTAAAATTTAAAAAATTTTAAATTTTAAAGAGCTTTTTTCTGTTCTTTCAATCTCTCTCTAACCTGTTTTATAAAAATAGCATCTTGTTTTGTTTTATAGAGGCAAAATACACTCATCTTTGTGAAGGCACTGAGTTCTTTGGAATTTTCTTCTCCTTGTACCATAACTGTCTTCCCAATTGCTTTTCTATATTTGCTTTGGACTCTTTCCTTCATGTTAAAGCCCTCTTCAAACGTCTGATGATCCTCCATGGTCTAATCTTACTTAAGAATGGGCCACTAAAAAGCTAGTTAGAACTGTTTGCACATGACTGGGCCTTGTCAACTGTGACTTTCACTGTTGTGTGATCTGCTGGGTGGATTTACTGAAGGAATCCTTGATAACATGATCTTTAATTTTTCTGATGGGCGGGACAGATTATTGAGAGAAGAATATTCATTGATCTGCCTGGAGGATGCTAACATTTTGGGAACCCAACTTGGGAAAGAGGGCTGAGGATCTTAACATCTAGTGATCTGCTGGGTGGATTTACTGAAGGAATCCTTGATAACATGATCTTTAATTTTTCTGATGGGCGGGACAGATTATTGAGAGAAGAATCTTCATTGATCTGCTTGGAGGATGCTAACATTTTGGGAACCCAACTTGGGAAAGAGGGCTGAGGATCTTAACATCTAATATGCGGAATTTCACTTAGTCTTCTTGTTTTTGATACTCGACCCTGTCCTCAAATTTACTTGGTCCTCTTTAAGCCAGAGACAACTTTCACCCCTTCTGCAGAGTAACCCCTCATTGTGCAGAGATATAACTAGATTTGCACAGGGGATTTGGAGATTTGCTTTTTTCTTTTCTTTTCTTTTTTTTTATAACATATTTTTTAAAATCCTTTTATTTTAAGCCTGATCTTTACCTCTATAAACAGTTTTCATTTCCTGACACTTTCAGGCATTCTCATTAAATCGAGTTACCTCTCAGATTTCTCCACTGATGGCTTACATTTAGATTTCCTAGGTCTGCAAGTCAGTTCCTACTTGTCTGTATGTTTTCCAGCTTTTAGAATTTTCTTGGTCTCCTCTCTTCTATTTTCCTTCTTCTTACAAAGTTATGCCTTAAAGGAAATTTATTTAATGTCTTTTTGGTGGGGCGTTTGGAAGGGACCAGTGATGAATTTATTTATTTAATCTTCCAGCTTTATTGTGAAGCTCTTTGGATATCTCTTTTTAAGACTAAAATCATTTTCCACAGAAGTTTCCCCACTAGACTTATCATCCCAAATCATTGACCAGGATGGAGCTATATGCTAATGCCTAAACCAATCCCTGGCAAGAGAAATGAGGTCACTTTTACTGGCTGGGACAAATTACTATTCACTTCTGGCAGTGAGGGGGATACCCTCCCCTGAGCACATAGCTACATGGAGGGTGAACAATTAGAGGGTGATATTGAACAATGGATACAGCATGGGCAATGACCAGTCAGAATGGGCATGCTATCAAAACAGAGCAAAGGAAACCCTATGAATATCCAAGTGAAATCTGATTCTGCCAGCAAGGAAGAAGATGGGAAAGGACTTGCATAGGCCACCAATGGTGGCTGTGAAAGACTTGGTTCCTAGCACCTAAACAAGAGTTGTAGAAAACAAAGCATAAAACTGCTTTGGAGAAAGAGCCAAATCACTTCATAAGGACCATTCTAGCCTGTAATGTTTTACCTCAAGCAGAAATGCTCCATTTAATAAACCTGAGAACGGTCTACAAACCTGAACTGAACATGATTGCATGGAGCCAGAGTACATACAAATTACAGAGTTGAGGGCATTTTCCAATTCTGGCACAATAGAAGGCTTTATGTAAAAGGTTATTCCAGTATTTTGAGAATGAACTTTTTGGATAAAGATTCTGCCTTGATAGTGTTTGCAACTAATTGGCTTTATCTCACTTGCCAGCTCTTGATTGATGATGACTGGCTGAAGAGCTGGACTGAGTAGAACTGAGGTTGGGCTGGGATCAGCTGGAAAGAGCACTATGTTCACTTAGCAATATGTGTGTGAGTATTGGCATGGGGAGTGGCAGCACCTGGGCCATGTATTTCTTCTTTAAGCCCATTCCTATATAGGCTGAGGCTCTATAAAATCACCTAAGCTGGGAACTTCCGGGTTACAAACTGCACCTAAGATAATCAGACACCCTTTCTTTGTGGGTGGCATTCTCAGTCTAGGAAGAAGAGCATCCTTGAGGAAGAGTCTCAGAGATTTTGCTAACATCAGGATATGAAAGAGAGGGAGATTTTGTTGAACTTTGTATTTAGAAGAAAGCTAGAGGCAGAAGTCCAAGGGTGTTTCAGTTACTCTAAAAAATGAAACATGAATGACGGAACTATAAAATATTTCCATAGCTTTATGACTAACAACACCAAGTTGGCTAGTTTTGTTTCCTGACGATAATTAACATCAAAAAACTTGTGTGCTTTGAGTGATCAAATATGATTGTTTGTAGGGAGAACCAGTCTGAGCCTAAAGCATATGAATCTCTTTTCAATCAGCATAATGCCTTCACTTTCTCTAAAGAGATCAATCTTTGACTGACTGATATTCAGTTCTGTCAAGAAGCTCAGCTGAAAAAAAAAATTAAAAAAAAAAGAAGCTCAGCTGAAAAGAGAGATATTTGAGAAATATTCGGAGCAATCACTTAGCCTCTGAGTTTTAACTTAAACCAATGAAAAATTTTGTTTGGACTAGAGCTCTAATTCCATTAGAAATGTTATCACCGAATAAAATCTAAGTAATATGCTTTCTGGTTTTCTGCAGGATTGATAAAGAAATGTTTACATCTAATGAAGCACCCCCAAAATATTTGTCCATTAGCTTACTCAATGTTATCTTCAAGGAAAAAAAAAAAGTTTCTAAGGAAGTGGAATGCTTTTTTATATTAGGTAATGAGAGCTACTGTAGTTCTGTTCAAGACAAAGTTTCAACATTTGAACCACTCCCTTCTTCTCTGGGTAACAGTAATTACAGGTAAGATAATAAAAGAGAAAATTTAAAGGACAATAACACTTTGTTGACTAAAATAAATGTTTCTTTGAACCAAAAGGAGAACAGAAATGCAAAACAATAAGTGGGGCTGGAGCTGAGGGTCTGCTGGGCTCTGGCACTATAAACAGGCAGAGGTTACTAGGAGTTCAGCACCTATGGGGTGACAGGATCTGAAGGTGCCAAGCAAGTGGGAACTAGACCTAGGATCATTGTTTGAATTCAGGATCTGGGGTGGAATACCACTCCATGAAAGGAAGCTTTAAAAGGCCCTGTTGCCTAAAAATATCCAAATATCAAGGAAGGAGGGAAAGATGCAGACACAGCTTTGGAGCCAGAATTTTGGCCAACTTGCCTTCTGGCTCAGTGACTAGAGTTATAATGTTACAACTATCCCCATGGGGCCGAATCCCTGGTGTAACAATACAAGATCTAATTCTAACTTGGGAGCTAGCAGGGTTGGGTGAAGGCTATTAAAAACCCACCAGACAAAAAGGAGAGAGAACAGATGGAGAAAAATGCCCTAAATAATTAACAAAGCTTCCTCCTACTCAAGACAAACCTGAAAATCTAAATTCCGTAATTCATAAAGAAGAAAATGCTTAGATAGCCACCAAAATGAATTACTAAAGTTAATTTTTTTTCAAAGGAAATTAAAATTATTGAGTAATCTGAACAAAGTTTTTATAGTAAGATATTCATGGTATTTCACCAACAAGATAAAGAAAAGAAAACATTTATAATAAGAGGAAAATATGAAACAAAAATATGGAAAAAATGAAATGATGACAGGCAGATCTAAAAATAATCTATTAGAAATCCTAGAAACAAAACGGTATAAACTTTAGAAAAGACACAACCAAAGAAAACATTAGTAAATCAAAAAGTAGAACTGAGAAATTGTGAAAAGACAATTTTGAAAAAGGAAGAATAGACTGGGGAAGTAAAATTTAGGTCTAGCAGAAGGTCTGGAGGAATAGCGTAGAGAAAAGAATAGAGAAGCAACATTTGAAGAGATGTTGGCTAAGCATTTTTCAGTGTTGAAGAAACAAGTCCTTAGATTAAAAATGTAATCCACGTTCTAAAAAGGATAAATAAAAATAAATGCATACTTAGATGCATCATAATGAAATTGAAGATAAGGAAAAAGTATTATAAAGTTTCAGTTTTGCAAGATTAATAAGTTCTAGAAATCTGGTGTACAACATTGTGCCCATAGTTAATAATGCTGTATTGAGCACTTCAAATTTGTTTTTAGAGTAGATCTCATTGTTGTGGTCTTACCACAAAAACAAAACAAACAAAAAGCCATTGAAAAGAAAAATCATATTCTTAAAGGGATGACCATTCAGCAGACAGCTGACTTCTCATCAGCAACTATACATACCAGGTGACAATGGAGCAATATCTATAAGTTGCTGAAGGAAAATTACTATCAACCTAGAATGCTATGCCTTGCTACATACACCACCTGGGAATAAAAGGTTATCATCAGGCTTGGGACTTAAACATAACAAGGCTTTCCTGGGACAAAGACATTAGTTCTGCCCTCTCCACAATATCATTTCCTTGGACACATGCTGAGTTAAGGTAAATGTGGAATGTTGCATGCTAAGAGCTAATGATCAGTCTTGTTTGCTGTGAAATTTCTGATTGGTGGGAGTACATCTGGACAAATGGTATTGTAAGTGGGCATATAAACCTTGGGCCTGTGTGACAGAAACAATATAAAAGATTGGTGGGAAACGAAGTCAGTCATTTCTCTGTGCCAAGTGAAACCACACATGTATTGAAATAATTTCCATTTGTTGCACACATCCTGTGTAGATAAGGGGAAAGACAAGAAGCTGTGAGTATATATATCTTCAGGGCCTCCCTGGGGGAACAATGGTGTTTTTCCTGTTTTTCATTTTTCCTTTAATCTGAATAAATTTAATGCTAGATTATATCATATTGTGTTATGTGAATTTGAGTGCCAATCCTAAGTTGTGATCACTGCTAGTACTGATACACTCTCATTAAAGTGAAATAAAAAACTTTTTTTTACATATAAAAATTAAGGGAATTTTCCACTCACAAGTCATCATTGGATGAACTATAAAAGATAAGCTTTAGCAAGAAAATTTAATTCAGAGCAAAAGACTGCAAGATATAAAAAGATATATATATATGCAAGATATAAAAGCAAACAAAGAAACTTAAAAAGTGGAGAAGTATTTTTCTGTTAAAAGAAATGAAATTAAATCTCTAAACCACAATGGTAGAAAATGAGGTAGGTCTTCACTGGATACTTATAGAGTGATAATATCTTTGTCCTGTTTGAGAGAAGGATACAGAAACTGATGCTAAATGACTTTACACACTTCTTGAAATACTTCTAAAGTACGTATTATTAAAATTTAAGAATAATCATTAAAAGGATAGAAATATACTCCACAGTGTCTGAATTCATAGAGAAAAAAGGGAATATGGAAAATTTTATCACCATATCAGAAGGTAAGAAAGGAGGGAAAAAAAAGGCAAAGAGAAAAGATAAGATAGCCAGTGATTTTCCCTTTTTGCCATGGTTCGTAGGACGTCCAGAAAATTTTTTTCTCAATTATTTCATCCTGTGTTTCTAATACGGTTATTTTAAATTTTTATAAGATAAATTTCTGAATGCTTTACTGTCATTTTGGATATCTATATATTCAAGAGAATTTCATTTTTGTGTTAGAATCATACAGTTTTAGATCTGGGAAGAATTCTTAGTGATCTTTTAGCAGAGGAATAAAGACAAAGCAGGTTTGCCACCATGATCTTATCTTGTGCGTAAAGCAGAAAATAATTTGCTAATTAAATACAGTGTTCCTTCTCACTAAGCCTAATCATCACCTTACAGTACTTGTCAACAAAGCTTTTCTATTTCATTTTGTTGGCACAAGAAATGAAACGTATTTACTAATCCAGATCAATTCCAATTATGTCCTTGATAGATGAAGACACTGAGACATGGAAAGATGAGGCAATTTGCCCAAGGTCACACAAAAACTGACATAAGAACCACGCCTATTAATTCCATTGTTCCATCTCCTATATAAGACTGAGTTAATAAATCCTGGAGATATCTCCCGTGAAGGTAACTTCTAGAAACCCCAAGAATGCTGTTAGTCTCCTGAAATACTATTTTTAAGTTTATTTTTTAAAAGTTGTAGCTTTGAGGGCCGGCCCAGTGGCGCACTGCTACAGTGCGCCGCTTGGGAGTGCGGCGGCTCTCCCACTGAGGGTTCGGATCCCACATACAGACCGGCCGCTCACTGGCTGAGCGAGGTGCGGGCGCAACACCGAGGGTTGCGATCCCGTTGCCGGTCCCGGTCCGGTACGGGCGCGACACTGAGGGTTGCAATCTGTTGCTGGTCATGATAAAAAGACGAAAAGGAAAAAAAAAAAAAAGTTGTAGCTTTGAATTCTGGATGAAATGGAGTAGAAACATGTCATTTTAGTCTTCTCACTAATCGTGACAAAAAATCCTGGACAAAACACATAAGTCTGAAAAATGGAGAAGAGAAGGTGGATTTGCTAGGGGCCTGAGGACTCAAGGAGTTACCTGAAAGTGAGTTCCCTGGTCTTTTTTTTCCTTGCCTCCTATTTGTCCTGACCTTGGCAATGGAGAAGCCCAAAATTTGGAAACAGGCACAGACCCCCTCTCACCTCCGGCCCCTACAAAAGCCACTAAGGAAGCCTGAACTCTTTAGCCAAAGAAGTTATTTGTGAAAAGTGTGGCTCAGTGAGTCAGAAGCCTTTAGCCATACCTGCTTGCTTTCAAAGTGAGTACCAGAAGCAAGTTGTTAATATTTTCCAGTTGCCATAACAGAAGACCACAGAATGAGTGGCTTACACAACAGAAATTTATTTTCTCACAGTTCTGGAAAATGGAAGTTTAATATCAAGGTACTGGCAGGGTTGGTTTCTGTTAAGGCATATTCTTGAAGTGACAAAATCATAATGGCAAATAGATCTGTGATAGCCAGGAGTTAGTTTTGGGGTAGTTATATCCATGACTATTAAGGTGGAGAAACCCAAGGCAGTTTCTTTGTGGTGATAAAACAGTTTTATATCCTGATTATGGTGATGGTTACACCAATTACAGAACTATACACATACACAAAACCCTCAAAAATAATCCATGCAAAATGTGATGAAATCCAAATAAGGTCTGTGCTTGAGAATGTTTTGTACCAATGTCAGTTTCTTGGTTTTGACAATGTCCTATGGTTATGTAGATATTATCATTAGGGGAAACTGGGTAAAATGTGCATGGAAACGATCTCAACTACATCTAAAATTTGTGAGCCTAATACTACTTCAAAATAAGAAGTTATAATTTTAAAAAATCATTTGTAACAAACTTTTGAAAAGTTCTAATATAAAGCCTGTCAGACTTCAAAGCCAGTGCTCGTAACCGCTATAGCATGCAGGTAGAATCCACTGAAAAAAGTTACATTAGTAGGTACAAATAAGGGGCACTCCGAGCTACTCAAAAGTCTTCTTGTTTACTTAGACTGTAGGAAAAGCACAAAACAGAAAATAGTTGAGAAAATTATGGCATTTGAGGTGGGATGGTTTTAGTAGAATTTATATATAAATTCCTTTATTATAAATTCTGCTTGTTTGTTGAGAGTGATCTCATAATGTATTATAAATTTTCCTTGCTAGATTTTTACATCAATATTCATGTATCACCTTATTCTAAATGTTTTTTCCTTTGGGTATTCTTTTTGTTAACATTTTATGTTTCAAAAACTTTCTTCTATCGTTTTAGTCAGTTAATTGAGAGCAAAACTTAATGGAAACCAACATGTTCAAAACAAGCTTTTGAAAGTTGGAGCCTATATGCTTTTTTAATAATATTATTATTTTTTGCTCTAATATCTTATTAGTGTTATCACATTCCTGAAATACTAAAATGGTTAAAAGTGTGAAAAGCATTAAGTATTGAGAGACCTTAGAAGAATGCATTTTGAAGCTCTCAAAAATGTCTACTGGGAAATACATAAAACAACTCTATTTGTCAGGGTTAAGGTCATGGGAAATACATCTGTTTGCATTTGTAGAGTATACTGTCATAGAAAACTATGCCTCATGAAGCGACGGAGCAAAAAAACACAGCAGCAGTATGCAGTTACATCATCTGCTAAGCATGTATATCACAAATTACTTGAAAGCAATCATCATAATACTCTGGGTCCCACCAAAATGTTATGTTTAAACAGCCACAACAAAAGGCTGTGCCCAGAAGGCCCCGCTTTTGTTCTGAGCAGGGTTTATTGGAGGAAAGCGGAATGTGATTGTAATAAGTAGCCTGCGCTGGCTCTGTCCTTTCAACTCATTAGGCAGCCGTAATGTGCAAGAGGCAGTAGGGTGGAGGGAGACAGGTTGGGGAGAGGCTCATAAGTTCCACACAACACCCTGGGGCTTGACAAGGGAAGAGGGGATGACAGGTGCAGAGGAGATATATGAAGTCCTTTATCAGATAGCTCCTGCAGGGTTGGAGTTGTAGCCTTCAGGCAGAACTCTCAGGAGGGTGCACTCTATCATAGTCAAAAATTCCAGTGATACATTGTTCATGAGAAAAATCAGACAAGGCAATTACAGGAAAGAGCAGGAAGCCACTTCCATCTTCCAATCAGATTTTCAATATTTAACCATCACTTCCTAAGTACAGTTGGGCTTGGTGAATTATGCAGCACTCACAAGGCTATCTGAGGTGATTTGGTCCTAATAATGGATTTTTGCATCACAAATGAATAGGACTCTGTCTTTGTATTCATCTGTCTTCTCTGTGGTTACTTCTGCCTAATTTGCATTTTTACCTGTGATTTGGCCTTTATTATAAGAAATGGAAAGAATCCTCTTTTATTATCTTGGTCTATGAGTACCAAAACTGCTTGACTCTACATTAATCAATACGCTTGTTTGGATATTATGTCCTCACTTGTATCCAGGGCACAAATGGGTACAAATAATATACAGTCAAATTCAAATGTGCTCTTTCCAGCAGAGGATTAAAAACAGGTGCCGGCCTGCTAGATGCTGAAGGTAACAAAGTGGAAATAGGCATCGCTGAGATGAATCAAATAGAGAATGGGAGCCTTGGGCATTTTTCATAACAGTGCTGGAGTTGGCGGTCGGATAGCAGTGGGTACTGTCCTTTGGGTGACTTTGAAGCTATAGGGAGGTCATTCACATTTAGCACATTACTCGGGCTGTGGGAGTAAGTGTGGCAATCATCTCTCTTGAAGAGGGAGAATGTTCATTTGAAAGACTGCCTGGGTTTTGTCCTTCTCCAGACACCATTTAAATCTAAGGATTTCTAGATCATATTTGGTATTAAGGATGTCATAACAAACTCCACTTTTTAAGGCTTCTGATGCTTAAATATAATTCAAGGGAAGTAATAGTTTATTTTCATCTGCATGTATTCTCATGCCTTTATTGAGGCTGTGCCAGGGAAAAGCAAGAAATGGGCAGTCTTTTTCCTTCCTTCCTCTACCCTTTCCTTCCTTTCTTCCCTTTCTCATCAGAAGTACCTGCTATGTGCCTGATAGGCACTGTGCTAGGCTCTGGGAAAATCATAGCTAACAAGACATAGCCTCTGTCCCAGAGATAATTTTATAATTTAGTATAGAATACAGAAAAGTAAACAGGCAATTGCAACCCAGTGGAATAAGTGGACTAATACCTTATGACGCTAATGATAACAAGTAATAGAGCTTTATGTCCATTAGGTCATTCTCTCAGCTATCCTTTGAGCCAGGTACTAATATTATTCCTGTTTTATTGAAAAAACTTAAGGCTTAGTCAATTTCACAAGTTCATCAGTTTAGCAAGTGTAAATTAGGTCATTCTCTCAGCTATCCTTTGAGCCAGGTACTAATATTATTCCTATTTTATTGAAAAAACTTAAGGCTTAGTCAATTTCACAAGTTCATCAGTTTAGCAAGTGTAAAGCTGGAATTTGAATCCTGTGGAATTTGAATTCCGTCTGTGCAGTCCTAGAACTCAAGTACTTAACTTTGACACTAATTGGTTGCCATGGGAAAACATGGTGGTGGGAATGTGCCTCTAAAATAGTCTTGGAAGACCCAGAGATTGGTCATGGATGGCTTCTTAGAAGAAGTTACAGCTAATCTGAGAGTTAAAGAAAGCTTAATAGTGGAGAGACTAATGTATGAAGCATAAGGTACGTATTTGGATCTGAAACCTGGCTGTACCTACTCCCTAGCTTGGGTTAAATGTTTAACTTCTCAGCCTCAACCCCTTATCTATTAAAAAAAAGTCTAATATTATCCCTATTTCAGAGTTGTTAGGATGAAATGAAACAGCCTATGTGAAAGTTCTAGCAAAGGGTTTGGCATGAGGATGGCATCCAGCAAATGTTTCTTTGCTACACTGTACCAAGCAATAATATTCTGCATTTCACTGTGTGTACTATGTGATCTGCATTAACCCCAAAGCCATGGGATAATTCAGACAGTTTAAAATGAGAGTTTAGGTTATTTATTCTAATTTATATTAGTATTAACTTTAATATTTCCTTGGTTATTTTGGGTATTTCATTTATCTACTTGCTTAACAACTCATTCAGCTATTACTGGATATATTTTAAGATAAACATTCCTAGAGGAAAAAAAGATGTTTGGCTATTTCTCAGAAATAACAGAGCCTGAAAGCAGTATTTATCAAAACAAGTCAATCAAAGAAAAAAATTCTCTGTGACTCGTTGTTGTATTAAAAGAAGACATGAATCTAAAACACAATCAACTTTCTAATTGTTTCTCAAGTACTTGGCCATTTGTAACATTAAAAAAAAGTTGTGTACTTTATGATAGAATCACTTCCAGATGCTAGAAACCCCTCTTCTCCACACCATTTAATTAAATATTAGGTACTGTTGAAACAAACTGATGCAATTGGTTTAGGATAAATGGATGTACCTCTGGTGCCTCATGATAAATACTCCCGAGCAAAATTTAAAACCTTTCTCATTAAACCTGTTTTCCTCTTTCGTGTCATATCTCATTTAATATAACCATCTCTTAATTATTCACGCTAAAAACTTTGACTTTTCTTTGTCTCCTCCTTGTATCAAATTAGCTGTTAAGTGTGGTAGGCAGAATTCTAAGGTATCCTCCAAGATTCCTGCCCTCTGGTACATGATTTCCCACAATTACCTTTCCTTCCCTTTCAGTTTGGGTACAACCTATGAATATGATGGCTGTTACTCCAGTGATTAGGTTACATTATACGGCAAAGGTAAAGGGACTATGCAGATGTAATTAAGTTTCCAATCAGTTGATTTTGAATTAATCAAAGGGAATTGCCCAGGGTGGGCCTGACCTAATTAGATGAGCCCTTTAAAAGAGAGCTTTAGCTTTCCCTGAGCCCAGAGACTTGAAGCAACGGAGATTCTCTTGATGGCCTTGAAGAAATAAGTTGCAATGTTGTGAGAAGAGAGAGCATGGGACGAGGACCTAAAAGTGACCTCGAGGAGCTGAGAGGTATTCCCAGCTGAGAGCTACCGAGAAAATGGGAAGCTCAGTCATACAACCACAAGGGAATAAATTCTGCCAACAACCTGAGTAAGCTTGGAAGCAGATTCTTCCCCAGTCAAGCCTCCAAATAAGAATGTAGCGAACTGACACCTTGACTACAGCCTTGTGAGACCCTGAGCGCAGAACTAGCTAAGCCATGCCTTCCATGTCCAGACTCACACTCCTACAGAAACTGTGAGATAATAAATGTATGTTGCTTTAAGTGACTACGTTTGTGTTAATTTGTTATGCAGCATGGAAAACTAACACATTAAGTTCTCTTAATTCTCCCTTTTTGATGTCTTTATCTATCCCTTTTCTTTATTACTATTGCCCCTGTTCGGGACACCTGAACTAATAACTTTCTAACTAGACTTGCCATTTTCAGTTTCTTACTTCTCCAGGAAATCCACTGCCACTGTATTTTATCTTCCAGAAACACAGTTTTGATCATGTCTCCTTAAAAATTGTTCATTGATCCTGATGTTCGCCACAATCAAGGGAATGCAGATTCGTCGTTTTGGCTATAGGTTTTGTACTTAGAGAGATATGGATTCGAATCTAAATTCTAACACTTAACTAGCTTTAGCAGCTTGGGCAGGCTGATAAACCTCTTTAAGCCTCATTTCATAAAGCAGATCTCATAATTTTATCTGCTTCATAGGGTTATTGTGAGAAGTAAATGAGATGATGCATGTAAAGATTATGTTATATAGCATGTGCTCAATAAATCATAGCTATTATAGTGGTTATTATAGAATTAAATTCAAACTTCTTATTCTGGTATCTCTTTCTACATCTTTCCACAATTCATCCATTAGCCTTGCCCATCTATCTATCAATAAACTTGAAATTCTTGGTTACATATTTGCAATCCATTTTTTGTCTGTATGTTTATTTTCTCCCCTCAAATTAGAGTTTTTCCCCCCTGCTGTTTAACACCTATCAAAATTCCATTAATCTTTTGAGGCTCCATCTTTATGAGACTCCCTTTTTACTAGGGCTACCTTTGAGCTGGCACCGTTAGGTATCACTATACTGGATACTTAAAGCCCAAGTCTACTCTGATTTGTCAGAGGTCCATTCTGATTTGTGGTACCATACAAGTTGTTCTGTTTTTGTAGCAACCCTGCCTACAAACTTTCCCTTTCTTTGATCTTTTGACTCAGAATTATTGTTTCATCTCTTCGTGTTCCTGCAGATTTTCTTGCACCTATGTTTTGAAGTTCAACCTTCTCACATGATTGTGTACCTCACTGTATAGAAAAAAAGGATCATTTTTATATTCCCAGTTCACTTGACACATAAGAAGTACACAAATCCTTGTCATGTGATTAAGAATTAGCTTCACTGACCTCCTTGTCAGTATTCAGAAGAATGAAGCAAATTTTTGTAAAGGATGATATCTACTAATGACTGACTGGCTTCAGAAGTATCTTATTTGGCTTAAATAATTAAATATTCTACATAAGAATGCATCAAGGTAAACTATGTATTGCTTGATACAGCACAATAATATCTGTATAAATCTAGATGGCCAATTTATATAAATGAGCATATCTCCATCTCTATATATGCTCCTTTGTCAGAATGATGTCAGATCTTCATTGTTAAAATAAATCTTTTTATGCCATGCTTGATACAGCACAATAATATCTGTATAAATCTAGATGGCCAATTTATATAAATGAGCATATCTCCATCTCTATATGCTCCTTTGTCAGAATGATGTCAGATCTTCATTGTTAAAATAAATCTTTTTATGCCAAGCAATTGCATTTATGATCCTGGCAAAAGTCTTGGGACACCACTTAGTCTTTGCATCTGGAGACTTGAATTCATGTAAAGTAGTAACTGATTCTTCCCTCTCTCCCTTTAAACCTATGTTAGATACATACTCTCTTTGTCTTGCTTCCTCTTCTTTTCTCAGTTGAGGACCATTCTTCCTGCTGGAAAATGTAGACCTCAAATAGAAGTGACGTGCTCTGCCTTCTCCTTTCATCAGGTAACTTCGCATAATAGTTTCCAAAGAGTATGTGAATTCTGTCCCTCTTCTTCTCTCAAAATGTAGCTGAGGAAGTCCTTTTGTCTTTAGCAATATAACTTCATTTCTTTCTGAGAACTAGCCTTTTAAAACTCTGTTCTTAGAAGACTGTGATATCCTTTGATGTTCATTCTTAGTTGTAGCCTCCTTTATTCTGTCTTCTATTCATTAAATCTGAGTGAGCTAGAATAGTTTTTTTCATAAATCTCTCACTTTTTCTTAGAATTTTAGAGTTCATAAAATACTGTGTGTGTGTGTATAAATATAGATATGTGTATTGTGTGTGTGTGTTTAAAAATGCTTACTATTTGCCAAACTCAGTGCTAGGTATTTTAGATGCATTTTCTTAGCTAATTCTCCCAACAAACCTATGAGGTATATACTATTACTTTCCCCATTTTTTCAAATAAAAAAAAAGAAGAAGAAGAAGCTTAGAGAGGCTAAGAGATTTTCCCAGGCAGTTTGTGCTCTCCTTAATGTCCTTACTTTACAAAGGAGAATGCTGAGATTTAGAGAGGTTAAATATCTTGCTCAATGTCACACGAGTAAGCTCACACCCAGGATTCATGCCTACAACTTTCTTGAGTCTGTAGTCTGAGCTCTTACCCTGTGTGCTATAACTCCTTCCTCTCCTTTGAAGCTTTTGACATCTTTTTCAAAATCCTCAGCACATGTCAGCTTCTGCCCTATATTTTCTTTCCTTATGACAAATTCCAAGACAACACAGTCACTATTCAGTTTTTCTTTGTAAGACAGAAGTTGGGGGCCGGCCCGGTGGCACACTGCTATAGTGCGCCGCTTGGGAAGTGTGGTGGCGCTCCCGCCGAGGGTTCGGATCCCACATACAGACCAGCCGCTCACTGGCTGAGTGAGGGGCGGGAGCAACACTGAGGGTTGCGATCCCGTAGCTGGTCCCGGTCCGGTGCGGGCGCGACACTGAGGGTTGCGATCCGTTGCCGGTCACGAAAAAAGACAAAAAGGAAAAAAAAAAAAAAAAGACAGAAGTTGGTCCAAAATAACAGTCTCTTTGCTGTATCTCCTATTATTTCAGAGATGATATTGTCAGTAAGGTAAGTAAAACTATTTTTAACCACTTTATTTTGAGCTGCAAAAGACTTCTAGTAGGTGTCAAGAGAGTTGAGATTTCCCATAAACATATAGCTTGCCTCTGTGCCAGTTTTGTCATAGAGACAGTTCATTATTTTATTTTATTTATTTATTTTTAATTAATTTATTATTTTTTTAAAAAGATGCCCAGTAAGGGGATCTTAACCCTTGACTTGGTGTTGTCAGCACCACGCTCTCCCAAGTGAGCAACCGGCCATCCCTATATAGGGATCCGAACCCTTGGCCTTGGTGTTATCAGCACCGCACTCTCCCAAGTGAGCCACAGGCTGGCCCAACAGTCCATTATTTTAGTATGTGATATAGTTCTCTGAGACTGCACAGGAATTTAGATGTACAGATATTGAATAGTAGACTTGGGTATAATAATGGAGGAATATGTTTCCAGAAGAATAAATAATTCTTAATTATACCACAACTTTTAGAAAAAAAAATGATGATAGTGCTACCTCTTTATACATTTTCTTTAATGTTATAACTAAGCATCAGTCTGGCAGCTTGATCTCAATGACCTCAATTGATGGCAAAAGATCTGCTATTTTTGACACAATGAATGATTTCAATCTTGTTTTTAATTGTAATAAGCTTAAGAGAAATATATTATGATTAGTAGCATTGATATGTTCACCTTTTAATTCCCACTCATATAGATCTGCTATTTTTGACACAATGAATGATTTCAATCTTGTTTTTAATTGTAATAAGTTTAAGAGAAATATATTATGATTAGTAGCATTGATATGTTCACCTTTTAATTCCCACTCATATTTTAGGAAATAACTCCAAAGATGTAATAAGATAGTCAAATAATTGCTTAAATACTGTACTAAGGGCAAAGGTGGCTACATTGCTGAAACTAAGCTGTTTTGGGCAACCAACAAGCAATGTCACCCAGTGATAGCCTGAAATGTTTATTCAAAAGCTCATGGATGAATTCCAAATTCAACATATGAAAGTGAGTTTAGGGATATCACTATGTAATTATGAAAACTCAGGGCTGCCAGTATAGTTTAGGAAGGCATTAATTATCTACAACTTCTATTTGATTAAATAAGCTGTGTATACTTTCATAACCATTGACTCTGTTTCTCATTTCATCCTCATCTTTGTGATCTTCACTCTGCTTCTGGTGTCAAGTTTAAGAATTCTTACTAAGATTAAACCTTATTTAGCAGTGGAATTTCCCCCTTTCTTTTTATATTCAATTCACTTCTTTCCAGAAGAAATTCCCTTCAGTTGCCATATTCTTGACATGAACTTTACCAAATGTCAGGAATAAGTTATTGTTACTTTCTTATATTAAGATATCAAATTCACCTTTGTTATCTGCCTTAGTCAGGTTTCTTTATTTGCAATGAGTAAAAATCCACTGAAATTAGCTTCGGCAAATGGGGGATTTATTGAAAGGGAGTCAGGATGGCTCATTAAATTCTGAGATAAGAAGTGAGGCTGAGATTTTTGAGGGTCTGGAACCAGCACATGGGAAGCCAAGAACTGAGACATTTCTCTCTGCCTTCTATGGAGTTACAGGCTACTAACTTAGTAAGTCCATGCCTTCTACTGGAGCCATAAACAATGAAACATTCTCAGAGTGACTAGATCAAGGATCCTATGAGATGCTTTTCCATTACTGTTATATAAATATTGCTGTTGTAGTTCATTTTCCACGTTTTCACAAACCCTCATAATTTACTAGGTAGGCATAGTGCCGTGTATATAGTAAATGCTGAATAAATATTTGTTGAATGAATAAATATTATAACTCACTTTCAGAGTGGTATAACACATTCCTTCTTGGATGCGAAAGAGATGGGACAGTGATATCTGTCTCTCCGTTGACTGATTGTGCATATCAGTATTGCCCTGGGTGGGCCTGATTCGACTGATCTGACACTTCATCTTTGTTTTTTCTGCAGACTTTAATTTTCCACCTAATGCATGAAAATCTTAGAAAATAAAATAACACTAGTCCAGAATAATTATCTTAGTAAGCCATTTGATTAGTTTTCTTTGACAGCCAGGCTTTCTGATTTGAAAAATTACATTTTTAAATAATTGAACACTTTGAATTAATTAAAGGCCTGAATTAAGGAAATCTTTGCAAAACTAGACTTCATTTAACGTTTTTTGTACAAATTATAACTCTACTTCAGTGCCAGAAACTTGATACTTTAAGATATCCTTATTGTGAGATTAGGTCAATAAAAAGCTGCCCTGTACCAGAGACTCCCTGTCTGCTGTTCGGGACTTCTCCCGTCCTTTATTGTTCTTGACTAGATTTGGTCCCTGGGATCCTGGACTTTGGATTTACTTTTCTCCCTGCATCTTAGCAAGTCCTTTCTGATTCCCATTCAAACTTAATCCTATTACAACAACTCCAATTTGGTTTTCTAGTATCTACTTTTAAATATCTCATGGCATCTCCTTGTGAAAATATTCTCTCTTTTTATATTCAATATTACACAATGTAATCATTTTTTGTAGCCCTTTACCAATTTCTCGTTAACTCTCCTCCCACTCCCCCTTTCCCACTTCTGGTAACCTCAGTTCTGTTCTCTCCTTTTTAAAATTCAGCGTATTATTGTGGTTGTTGTATCTTTCTTTTTTCTTTTAGCTCCCACTTATGAGTGAGGACGTGTGGTATTTCTCTTTCTGTGCCTGACTTATTTCACTTCACAAAATTTTCTTTAAGTTCATCCATGCTGCTGTGAATGGCAGAATTCCATTCTTTTCTATGGCAGAGTAGTATTCCATCGTGTATGTGTACCACATTTTCCTTATCCATTCTTCCATCAATGGACATTTAGGTTGGTTCCAACTCTTGGCTATTGTAAATACAGCTGTGATAAACATGGGAGTGCAGGTATCCCTCCAGCGTGATGATTTCCATTCCTTTGATTATATACCCAGCAGTGGGTTTGCTGGATCATATGGCACTTCTATCTGTAGTTGTCTGAGGAATCTCCGTACTGTTTTCTATGATGGCTGCACTAATTTACAGTCCCACTAACAGTGTAGGAGAGTTCCCTTTTCTCCACATCCTCACCAGCATTTGTTTTCGTCTTTCTGATAATGGCCAGTTTAGTTGGGGTGAGATGATATCTCAATGTGATTTTTATTTGCATTTCCCTGATGCTTAGTAATGTTGAGTATTTTTTCATGTGTTTGTGAGAAATGCCTATTTAACTCCTTTGCCCATTTTTAATCTGGTTGCTTTTTTTTTTTTTTTTTTTTTTACTGTTAAGCTGTTTGAGTTCCTTGTGTATTCTGGATATTAATCCCTTGTTGGATACATGGTTTGCAAATATTTTCTCCCATTCCGTAGGTTATCTTTTAGCTCTGTTAATTCTTTCTTTTGCTGTACAGAAACTTTGTAGTTTGATGTAATCCCATTTGCTTATTTGTTGTTTCCTGTACTTTTGGGGTCTTATTCACAAAATCTTTGCCCAGTCATACTTCCTTAAATGTTTCCCTTATGTTTTCTTTCAGGAGTTTTATAGTTTCAGTTGATTTTGGTATATAGTAAGAGGTACAGGTCTAGTTTTGTTCTTCTACTTATGGACGTCCAGTTTTCCTAGCACCATTTATTGAAGAGGAGGTCTTTTCCCCAATGTATGTTCTTGGTGTATATTAGTCCATTTGTGTTGCTATAACAGAAATACCTGAGACTGGGTAACTTATAGAGAACAGAGGTTTACTTGGCTTGCGATTCTGGGACAGCTGCCTCTGGCAAGGGCCTCAGGCTGCTTTAACTCATGGCGGAAAGTGGCAGGCAGCTGGTGGGTACAAGCAGATCACATGGTGAGAGGAAGCAAGAGAGAGAGAGAGAGAGAGAGAGAGAGAGAGGAGGTGCCAAGGTCCTATAAAAAAGCAGCTCTCATGGGAACTAATAGAGAGAGATCTCACTCATTAATCCTCCCACCTAGGGAGAGCATTAATCCATTCATAAGGGATCCACCCCCATGATTCAATCAGTTTCCAACACTGCCACATTGGAGATCAAGTTTTCACATGAGTTCTGGAAGGACAACACATCCAAACTCCATCATTCTGCCCCTGGCCTCCCCAAACTCATGTCCCTCTCACATCCAAAATACAATCGTTCTATCCCAATAGTCCCCAAAGTCTTAGCTTGCTCCAGCAACAATTTAAAAGCCCAAAGTTCAAAGTCTCATCTGAGACCAAAACAAAAGTCCTTCCAGCTGTGAACCTGTAAAAGTCAAAACCAAATTTATCTACTTCCAAGATACAATGGTGGAAGAGACATTGGGTACACATTCCTGTTCCAGAAGGGAGGACTAGACCAGAAGAAAGGAGAAACAGGCCCCAAACAAGTCTGAAACCCAGCAGGGCAGACATTAAGTCTTAAAGCTCCAAAATCATCTTCTTTGACTCCAACTCCTGCATCCTGAGCACAATGGGGCATCTGGGCCCCCAAAGCCTCAGGCAGCCTCATTCCCACAGCTCTGCCAGGCACAGACCATTGGGCTCCTCTGGTGCCTGTGGCTTTTCCAGGACTGTGTTGTACATTACCATTGGCCCTACAGTTCTGGGGTCCTGGTGGCAGCCCCGCTGCCTTGGTTCTACTAGACATTTCCCTGTTGGGGGTTCTCTGTGGGGGCTCTGACCTCACTTTCCTGCTCAGCATTGCTCTAGTAGATGGCCTCTGTAGTGGCTTCACCCCTGTGGCAGGTCTCTGCCTGGGCCCCCAGGCTTTTCCATACATCCTCTGAAATCTGGGTGGAGGCTACCATACCTCCACTGCTCTCATGTTCTGCTGGCCTGCAGACTTAACACAACTGGATGTTACTGAGGTTTCAGGCTTCTACTTTCCAGAGCTGCTGCACAAATCACACTTGTGGCTGCTTGAGGCAGGGCTGTTCCAGCCAGAGCAGCTGGGCTGCAGGGAGCAGGTTCCCAAGGGCAGCTGTGCCCCAGGTCTGTCCTCTGGGACAACTCAGTCCTTCTAGGCCTCAGGCCCTGTGATGGGTGGGTTACCCTTCCAGACTTCTCAAATGCCTTCCTTTAGGACTTTTTACCCATTGTCCTGGTTATTAGCATCTGGCTGCCTACCACCAAGATAATGTCTTTAGTAACCATTTTATCTTCTTCACCCTTGATTTTTCTCTGGTTTTCCACTTCTCTACCACATGGCCAGGCTGCAAATTTTCCAAATCTTTATGCTCTGCTTCCTTTTTAAATTCTGGCTTTACATCATGTCTTTGCTGCCATAACTCAGAGTATGTTGTTAAAAGTAACCATGCAGCTTCCTTAAAGTTTTCCTGCTTGGAAATTTCTTCTGCCAAACATTCTGGTTCACAACTCTTAAGTCACACCTTCCACAAAGTCCAAGGGCATGGACACAATGCAGCCAAATTCCTTGCTATGGTGTAGCAAGAGTGATCTTTTATCCAATTCCCAATAAGTTCCTCATTTCTGTCTGAGACCTCATCATCTGCATGGTCTTTATTGTCCACATGTCTATCAGCATTCTGGTCTCAACCACTTAACCAATCTCTAAAATATTTCATTCTCTCATCTTTTTGTCTTATTCTAAGTCCTCCAAACTCCTGGAACCTTTGCCCATTACCCAGTTCCAAAGCCACATCCACATTTTCGGGTATCTGTGCAACACCCCACTCCTTGGTACCAACTTTCTGTATTAGTCTGTTTGTGTTGCTATAACAAAAATACCTGAGACTGGGTAGTTTGTAAAGAACAGAGGTTTATTTGGCTTATGATTCTGAGACAGCTGCCTCTGGCAAGGGCCTCAGGCAGCTTTAACTCATGGAGGAAAGTGGCAAGCCGCTGGTGGGTACAAGCAGATCACATGGTGAGAGGAAGCAAGAGAGAGAGGAGGTGCCAGGGTCCTATAAACAACAAGCTCTCATGGGAACTAATAGAGTGAGATCTCACTCATTAATCTCCCCACCTAGGCAGTGCATTAATCCATTCATGATGGATCTGCCCCCATGATTCAATCAGTTTCCGACACTGCCATATTGGGGATCAAATTTTCACATGAGGGGCCGGCCCGGTGGCGCACTGCTACAGTGCGCCGCTTGGGAGCGTGGTGGCGCTCCCGCCGAGGGTTCGGATCCCACATACAGACCGGTTCCCGCTCACTGGCTGAGCGAGGTGTGGGAGCAACACCGAAGGTTGCGATTCCGTTGCCGGTCCCGGTCCGGTACGGGCGCGACACTGAGGGTTGCGATCCATTGCCGGACACGAAAAAAGACAAAAAAAGGAAAAAAAAAAGGAAAAAAAAAAATTTTTTCACATGAGTTCTGGGAGGACAATACATCTAAACTCCATCATAGTGCTTTTGTCAAACATCAGTTGGCGGTAAATATGTAGGGTGATTTCTGGGTTCTCTATTGCATTCCATTGGTCCATGTGTCCATTTTCGTGCCAGTACCATGCTGTTTTGGTTTATAGCTTTGTACTATAATTTGAAGTCAGATAGTCTAATGTCTCTGGGTTTATTTTTTATTTGCTCAGGATTGCTTTGTCTATTTGGGGTCTTTTGTTGTTCCATATGAATGTTAGGATTGTTTTTTCTATTTCTGTTAAGAATGTCATTGGTATATTGATGGGGATTGCATTGAATCTGTTTTCTATGATTGCTTTGAGTAGTATGGACATTTTCACAATGTTAATTCTTCCAATCCAAGAGCATGGAATGTCTTTCCATACTTTTTTGTCCCCGTTAATTTCTTTTAGCAGTAATTTGTAGTTCCAGTTTAGAGATCTTTCACCTCCTTGGTTAAATTGATTCCTAGGTACTTTATTTTTTTGGTGACTATTGTAAATTGGCTTGCTTTCTTTATTTCTTTTTCTGCTAGTTTGTTATTGAAGTAGAAAAATGCTACTGATTTTTGCACATTGATTTTGTATGCTGCAACTTTATGTTTATCAGCTCTAAGAGTTTTTTTGGTAGTCTTTATGTTTTTCTTTATATGGGTGGATCATGTTATCTGCAAACAGGAACCGTTTCACTTTGTCTTTTCCAATCTGGATGCCCTTATTTCTTTCTTTTGCCTGATTGCTCTGGCTAGTACTTCCAATGCTATGTTAAGTATGAGTGGTAAGAGTGGGCATTCTTGTCTTATTACTGTTTTTAATGTAAAAGCTTTCAGCTTTTCCCAATTCAGGATGATATTGGTGGTGGGTTTGTCATATATGGCTTTTATTGTGTTAAGATACTTTCCTTCTCTACCTAATTTGTTGAGAGTCTTTATTGTGAAAGGATGTGGAATTTTGTCAAGTGCTTTTTCTGCATCTATTGAGATAATCATAGGGTTTTTGTCCTTGGGTTTTTTGATGTGTTGTATCACATTTATTGACTTGCTAATGTTGAACCAACTTTGCATCACCGGAATGAATCCCACTTGATCATGGTATATAATTTTTTGTGTGTGTCACTGTTTCATTTGCTAATATTTTGTTGAGGATTTTTGCATCTATATTAATCCAAGATATTGGACTGTAGTTTTCTTTTTTTGTTGTATCTTTGTCTGGTCTTGGTATCAGAGTGACTCTGGCTTCACAGAAGGGTTTGGGAGGATTGCCTCTGTTTCAACTTTTTGGAATAGTTTGAAGATAATTACTATTAATTCCTTGTTGAAGGTTTGGTAAAATTTAGCATTAAGGCCATCCGGTCTTGGGCTTTTCTTTGTTGGAAGACTGCTGATTACTGCCTCAATCTCATTGGTTGTTATTGGTCTCTTTAGGTTTTCTATTTCTTCTTGGTTCTTGGTAATTTGTATATGTCCAGAAATTTATCCATTTCCTCCAGGTTTTCAGGTTTGTTGGTGTATAGTTGTTTATAATAGTCTCTAATGATTCTTTGTATTTCTGTGGTATTGGTTGTAATGTCTCCTTTTTCATTTCTGACTTTTGTTGTTTGTGTCTCCTCCCTTCTTTATTTAGGTAGCCTAGCTACTGTGTTATCTATCTTGTTTATCTTCTCAAAAAAAATCACCCAACTTTTTGTTTCATTGCTCTTTTGTATCATTTTTGGGACTCTATTTCATTTAGTTCTGCTCTGATTGTAATTATTTTTTTCTGTCTACTAATTTTGGGATTAGATTATACTTGTTTTTCTAGTTCTTTGAGGTGTAGCATTAGGTTGTTTCTTTGAAATCTTTCTCTTCTTTTGATGTGAGTATTTATTGCAATAAACCTCTCTCTAAGTACTGTTTTTGCTGTATCCCACAGATTTTGGTATTATGTGTCTTTCTTTTCACTGGTTCTAAGAAATTTTTTGATTACCTGTTTAATTTCTTCTTGGACCCATAGATCTTTCAGGAGCATATTGTTTAATTTCCATGTGTTTGTATAGTTTCCAGAGTTTTGCTTCTTACTGATTTCTAGTTTTAATCCATTGTGGTCTGAAAAGATATTGAAATGATTTAAATTTTAAAAAATTTGTTGAAACTTTATTTGTGACCAAATATGTGGTCTATCCTGGAGAATTTTCCTTGTGCTGATGAGAAGAATGTATAATCTCAAGTTGTTGGATGAAAAGTTCTGTGGGTATCTGCCAAGTCCAATTGGTCTAAGGTATAGTTTATATACTGTATTTCTGTGCTGAGTTGTTGCCTAGATGATCTGTCCAATGTTGAGAGAGGTGTGCTCAGGTTCCCATCTATTATTTTCTTGGGGTCTATCTCTTTCTTTAGGTCTAATAGTTTTTGCTTTATATATCTGGGTGCTCCACTGTTGGGTGCATGTATATTTATGATTGTTATGTCTTCTTGCTAGATAGATCCCTTTATCATTATATGGTGGCCTTTTTTGTCTCTTTTTATGGTTTTTAAAGTCTCTTTTATCTGATATAAGAGTAGCTACTCCTGCTCATTTTTGGTTTCCATTTGCATGATATATCTTTTTCCATCCCTTCACTTTTAATCTGTGTGTCTTTACAGGTGAGGTGAATCTCTTGTAGATAGAATATAATTGGGTCTAGCTTTTTAATCCAATTAGTCTGTGTCTTTTGTGTGGGGAATTTAATCCATTTACATTTAGGTTTGTTATTAAAAGGTATTGCTTACTCCTGACATTTAATTGCCTTTTGTATGATTGATTTAGATATCTTTAGTTCCTTTCTTTCTCTTTTATTGTTTATCTTTGGTGTTCATTGCTTTTTTGAGGTGATATGGTACAGTTTCTTTCTCTTTCTTATTTGCATATCTGTTGTACAAGTGGTGTTTGTTCTTTCTCTTGTTATCATGGTGGTGATTATCGTTTTTTGGGTTCCAGGTGCAGCACTCCCTTAAAGATTTCTTGTAGACCTGGTCGTGTGTTGGTGAACTCCCATAGCTTTTGTTTGTCTGGGAAATACGCTATCTCTCCTTCATTTCTGAAGGATAGCCTTGCTGGGTATAGTATTCTAGGCTGATAGTTTTTTTCTTTTAGTACTTTGAATATATCATCCAATTCTCTTCTGGCTGTCCCTACTTTGCTGAGAAGTATGCTATTTTTTGATGGAGATTCCCTCATAGAGACTTGATGCTTTTCTCTTGCTGTTTTTAGGATACTGTCTTTGACTTTTGACAGTTTAACTACAATGTATCTTGGAGAGGAACTTTTGGATCAAATCTGTTTGGGGATTTTTGAGCTTCTTGGATCTGGAAATTCATATCTCTACAAACATCTGGAAAGTATTCCACTATTATTTCATTTAATATGTTTTCAATGCTTTTTCCTTTCCCCTCTCCTTCTGGCACGCCCATGATTTAGATGATTGTACACTTAAGGTGGTCTGCTAGCTCTCTTAGGGTTTCTTCTTTTTTTAAATTCTTTTTTCTTTTTTCTGCTTGGGTTATTTAAAAAAGACTGTCTTTGAGTCTTTGAGATCAGAAATTCTTTGTTCCACTTGCTCTAGCCTGCTGCTTATGCTTTCAATTGTTGTTTTTATTTTATTGAATGAGTCTTTCAGTTCCAGGAGTTCTGGTACATTTTTTATGGTATTTATCTCTTTGTAAATTTCCTCCTTCATGTCCTGGATTGTTTTTCTCATTTTGTTGTGCGAGGCTAGTCTTCTTGTATCTTACTAAGTTTCTTTAAGGTTGTTACTTGGAATTCTCTTTCAGACATTTCAAGTATTCCCTGTTGTATGGGATCTGGTATTTGAGAATTATAGTGTTCTTTTGGTGGTGTCATATTTTCTAGTTTTTTCATATTTCTATTATTCCTATATTGATGCATAGTCATCTGCTAGAGTGGTTGTTTCTTCTATTACTCTTGGGTAGCTTTTGAGGAGAGAGACTTCCTCGTGAAGATTTGTTATTTATTGCCTATTGGGTGAGGTGTTTTAGTTTTGGTTCCAGGTAGACTCAATAGTTTCAGTAGTTCTAGGTAGACTCAGTTGTACCTGGTCAACTCAGTAGTTCTGGGTAGACACAGTAGTTTCTGGGGGTGCTGGCAGCTACATCCATGACTGGGGCTGTGTGTACAGCTGGGCCCATGCAGTTGGGTGGGGACTATGTGGGTTGCTGGATGGCTGGGCCTACAACATGCAAGTGGATCATATGAGTGACTGGCAGCTGGGACCATGTGGGCAGCTGAATGTCTGGGATCACACTGGTGGCTGGGGCAGTTGGGACTATGCATGTGGCTGGATGGCTGGGCCTATGTGGGTGGTTGGGTCACATGGGTGACCAGATGACTAGGCTCACATGGGCAGGTGGTAGCCAGGAAATTGGGGCTGTGAGAGCAGCTAGATGGCTGGTCCCATGCAGGTGGGTGTGGCCATGTAGGTGGCCAGGCCTGGGTGGACAGGTAGGGCCATGCTGGTGGCTAGATGGTTGGGGTTACATGGACTACTGGGGCCACACAGGAGGTT
>NW_007726213.1:812513-818694 GCF_000696425.1 Galeopterus variegatus | reverse complement strand
CATGGGTGACCAGATGACTAGGCTCACATGGGCAGGTGGTAGCCAGGAAATTGGGGCTGTGAGAGCAGCTAGATGGCTGGTCCCATGCAGGTGGGTGTGGCCATGTAGGTGGCCAGGCCTGGGTGGACAGGTAGGGCCATGCTGGTGGCTAGATGGTTGGGGTTACATGGACTACTGGGGCCACACAGGAGGTTGGAAGGTTGGAGATGTGCTGGTGCACGGACACCATGGACCACTCAGTGGGATGCAGTGCACAGGATGAACTTCTGTGTAGGGAGAAGGGCCACAACTCTGGGAAAAGACAATGGCACAGACAACCACAGGCATGGTAGAAGCATGCTGGGGCCGGAGTAGGAGAGTTACTGCTGGGAAGTGCTCATGGCAGAGCACATTCTTTCTGCTGTGAGGGAGAATTCCTCCTGGCTGATCCTGGTGTTGGAGACATGGCAGCAGCTGAAGCCATGTGCCCCTTTCTTCTCTACAACACCCTACTTGGTTTTTGTGCTCTACAGGGTCCTCCCCAGGCTTCTAATGCTCTCCCATGCTCTCCCACTGATGCTCTTCCCTGCACTTAGCTGTGCATTCCTCGTTCTAGTCCCTTTCTGTGGGAAGATTTCACACTGGACACCTCTATTCTACCATCTTGCCCTGCCCCCTCTCCTTTTTGAAAATATTAATTGTTGATCCTACTACATGATTTGGCTTCACCTCCCACACTGTAGATTAAGAGTAATTCCCAAATATACACTCCTGTTAAAGATTTGGTTCCCTCTTGTGAGGGTACAGTATTAATCATTAATATATTTCCAAGCATTCTTCGTATCTGTTCTAATCAAAATATGCAACTCACTTATTGTTGTTAATAGCAATGGTAGAGTTACCATACAGTTTCTTGCCTACACCAGAAAATATTTGAGAGTGAAAGGAAGCACTATTAATAATTACTCTGGAGTAACAGGAGCACATAGGATTCAATGGTAGAGTTACCATACAGTTTCTTGCCTACACCAGAAAAGATTTGAGAGTGAAAGGAAGCACTATTAATAATTACTCTGGAGTAACAGGAGCACATAGGATTACTCTGGGAAACTGGGGCTATTGTCACCCTAATCATTAGTGATTATCTCATTTCTCTAAGAAAATATTTTGTTTCTCTGTTGAGATTCATTATTTTTCTTCATGTGTTTAAATTGCTCTCTGACTTTTCTAGTTTTTGAAAATGAGCAACTCAAGAAATATATTTAGAACCAGTCTTATTGAAATACTCTTTAAAAGTAAACAAACACCACTCTAAGGACCTTAGTCTTTCAAAAATAAAAAACATTTGACGTTTTAAAACTTAAAAGGGACACTTTTCTTTTTAAAATAAGGAATTGATAACATTGTCAGAAGGAGTTATCTACTTTTTTCTTTCTTCATGAATAATTGCCAGTTTCTTTACATTAGGATGGTATTAGTTCTTTAGGTTTTCTTTAGAAGCCTCTGTGACTTGGACCAGTATGGACTATAAAGTTCTGTTATAGAAACAGACATCCAAAATTGACTAAGTAGTTTGGCTGCTTTTATGTAGCAATTTCTAAATTTCTAAGTTTTGGATAATTCTTTATATGTACATACATATTTATAGAATATCTGAATTAATAACTACCTCAAAAACCATCTAATTGAGTGGTTCTCCCCCTTGGCTACATATCTCAATATTGGAGAGTTTAAAAAATGCTGTATTTTCCACTGTGTGATTCACAAAATATTTAAATTGCATACTCAGCCTGTAAACATATTCTGTACTAAAAAGAATTACATAAAGAGTAAGTATGATTTGTAATAATATATGCTAATATTGATTTGATCAACAAACATCAACATTAAACCCCCAAAATATGTATAACTAATTATGATTCAATAAATAAAAAAAAATGCTGTCTTTTCTATCTACAGAAATTTTAAGTTAAGTAGTCCAGATAGGACCCAGGCACAGGTATTTAAAAAAAATGCCTCAGGTGATTCTAATGAGCAGCCAGGACTGAGGGACCTCTGATCTAATTCAATTCCTTCATTTTACATCTGAGAACATTGAAGCCCTCTTATTTCAGCTGTCACTGTGAGTTAACAATCCAAATATCCCTGTGAATTGCTAGATGTTTTAAAAAGGGTTCTGTGAATATGACATCACCTTCTTTATTTAGAACTGATAATAATTTTTATGGCTCTTAACAGATGTCTTGGTTTCTTGAATTATCCTTTTACGTCATGGGGCTTCTAAAGCACTTTCTGCCAAAGGAGCCGGAAGGTAAGCCTCTTTTTCTGTTCTCCAGGTAGTAGAGCATATTTTAGCTTTTTATTTCTTGCCAGTATTTTTGCTTCAGTTTCTTCATTTTTTTTTTGTCCACTAACTAAACACTAAATTTGTCTTCTAACACTTTAGATTATGTGGATTATATACCTGAAGATCTCACAAGTTGAAATTTTTTTCTCTTTTGCCTTTATTCTTGAGTGATAGTTTAGCTCAGGTGTCAGCAAATTATGGCCCATGGGCTAAACACAGAAGGCTGCCTATTTTTATAAATAAAGTTTTATTAGAACATAATCATGCCCATTATTTATATATTGTCAATTGCTGCTTTCAGGCACAACAGCAGAATTGAGTAGTTACAAAACAAATCGTATGACCCACAAAGCATCTTTCCAAAGATGGAAGACATTTGCCATCTGGTTCTTTACTAAAAAAGTTTTCTGACCTCTGGTTTAGCTAGTTAAGATCCTTTGGCTGCAAGACATTTGTAGGCATTTCCCTTCTGTCTTCTAATATTAAATGATGCTGTGGCAGTGTGAAAGGTCAACTTGATTCCCACCCACCCTTCCATAACTCACATTAATGTCTTGATCTCTGCCCGAATGGCCAAAGGATTCTTTATCTCTGAAATCTAGTAACATTCGATCCTTTATTTGTTGTTTATTTTTGAATGTTATCTTGATTAAGTACAGAACCGAACACCTATAACTCAAGGATGTCAGTTATCCATATGTTCATTTAACTTTAATGGGCTTCTATAGCTCTTTTTTCATATTTATTTTATTTGCTCACTTTTTAAACCCTGTCTTCTGTATACCTGACAGTATTTTCAGTAATATCTATTCATCCTTTTCCTGGCTCTTGTATCTCTGCTTTGTGATTGTTAAAAGTTTTATTTAATTATTGGAGTACATAGCAATACGTTTGATCACAATTTTATCTGCCTGGTGGCAACATTTTTAAAGTAAATATTCCTTCTTCATCTGCCATTTGTTTTTTCTGTTTCTTTCCTTCTTTTTATTGCAATATCTTTTTGCAGTTGTGTTCTAATTCCTTTTTAATCACTACTTATCTTTGAATGAAATATGTTCTTTCTGACTAGCTATTTGCAGGAGACAGGACACGGTGGTGTTTCCTTCTGAGCTATAAAGAATTCTCCGTGGTTGGTTCATCATTGTTGCAGACTACTAATTGCATTCTCCAACATCCATTTCTCCCTTCATCTACAATCATAGATTCTAGTCATTATCACTGTGCCCAGCTAAAACTCTAAAATTCTCAGCTTTCTTTATAGCTGGTTATGGCCATCTGACTAAACTCTGTCCAAGAATATAGAAAGCAAAAGTGTTGAGTATGGCTTCTGGGTAAGCACCTTAAATGTGGGAGGGGAATGGGCACCTTCTTCCTCATCCCTGCTGACTGGAATATGGATGTAATGACTGCAGCTCCAGAGCCATCTAAACCCATGAGGTGACCTTGAAGATGGTAGTCATGTACAGAGGTTAGCAGAGTGGAAAGTTAGGAGCCTGGTTCCCTAATGACACCATGAAGCCACCGTATAAATCCTATTCTTGAAATTCTTTTAAATAAAATAAAAATAATCATCTATCATGTTAAAGCTTTTGGGTTTTTCTATTATACAGATGAGCTTTATCTTAACCGGTATGGTAATAAATCTTATAACACAGGGTTGTGTGAATGTTGGTATGTGGGTGAGCATGAGAATTGTTTTGCTTTTATTTTTTCACTGCTAACTAAAGGTTTCAGCTTGCAGTTCAGGGTCTTCCTCCATTCTGTCTCATCTCATCAATAGATTGTTTCTTGTTGAGATGTCATGTCTGTATAGTTTTACTTTCAGACCCAGCTTCCCTACTTCTTTGAGATGCCAAGTGAGAACCAAAGAAGCTTTCACTGCAAGACTGCCTGCTCCAGTATTGTTGTTTAGAAAAGGAATTGGTGGTTGCTCTCATTGGGATCTCCCACTTCTTAGGAAAATGGGTGCTCTGCAGGCTTTATCTGCTCTGTATCTTCAGGGGATGCTGACTTTGTTTTCCCATGGGCCTCTCTAGTGTTTTCCATATTGGGCAGCCCATTCCTCACGTATTGGGTTGAGATTTACAGTTGTTTCCTAGTTTTGTCAAAGATGGAGTTTTCATTTCTGTTTTCCTTCTGCTTCTTGTTGCAGAGCGACTTTCCTTGTTTTATTTTTAAAATAGCGTTTTTTAAATTAGAAAGGGATATATGTTCACCAATCAGTGGTAATTACTGCTAACATTTTAGAGACTATTTTCCTAAATTTCCTCTATCTCAATCTTGATATATTTCTGTCTATAAGTAGACAGATCATATATACACATATATATTCACACATGAATATATCCTATTTATTTAACTTTTGGGGAATATGATATGGAATATCATTAAATAGTCTACAACATTATTTTTAATTTCTCTTTAACATTCCATTATATAGATATTGCCATAAATTATTAACCAATCCCTTAGTTTGGGACATTTCCTTTTTTCATATATTGGCTATTATAAATAACGCTGCAATGCATATCTTTTTGTTGTTGTTGTTACTTAAGCATGCCTTATTTTTCACATTTCCTTATAAAATCCTTTTAGAAATTTTGGCTGAGGTCAGATGGTCATTCATTATGAATTAGTAGCTGACTATGAGGTTCTAATTATTATTCAAGGTAAATGAGGAGGCAGACTGGTAAAGGGAGCCCTAGAGCTCAGTAATCATTTCATCCTCATCGCTAGAGTTGAGGTAATGTTCTTTAACCCTGTGGCAGTCCCAGACTGAAGCACTCTATATGAGGCACAGAAGGCCACAGACCTTCAAGGATTGGGATACCTGCCTGTCTGAGGGCTCCTACCGTAATAAGATCTAAATGCCCACTCTACCTCCCACTTTTTTTTTTGAGACTTTTTAAAATTTTAGACCAATTTTAAACTTATAGAATAGTTGCAAAAGTAGTATGGATTTCCCTTATATCCCTTACCCCATGTCTGTTAAGATTAACATCTTACATTACCATAATATAATGATCAAGAATAAGATATTAACATTGGTACAGTACTGGCAACGAAACTATAGACCCTATTTGAATTTCACCAGTTTTTCCATTAATGCCCTTTTTCTGTACTAGGATCCTAACGATGATCCCATATTGCATTTACTTGTTGTTACTTTAGTCTCTACCAGTCTATAACAGTTCCTCAGTCTCTCCTTGTCTTTTGTGACATTCAGACTATGGATAAGTACTGGTCAGTTTACTTTGTAGAATGTTACTCAGTATGAATTTGTCTAATGCTTTTCATGATTAGATTGAGACCAAGTGTTTTTGGCAAGAATACTGCAAAAACGTTCTTGAATCTTTCTCAGTATATCATATCAAGGAGTCCATGATGTTGACATGTCTTATTGCCGGTGATGTTTACCTTGATCAGTTGATTAAATTGGTGTCTTCACTGGAAAGTTATTACCTATCCCTTTATAATTGATAAGTATCTTGTAAAAGATACTTCCAGACTATGCCTATCCTATACCTCCTCAAACATTTGCCTAGTAATTTTAGCATCCATCAGTGGATCTTGTTTGAAATGATTATTACAGTAATGTTTGCCTAATGGTGATTTTATATTTCCCTCTTTCCTTCTAAGTTTATCAATTGACATCTATTGTGAGAAAGAGCTGTTGCTTCTTTCCCCATTTATTTATTTATTAGAGACATGGATATTTATTTTGTTCTATGGATTAAAATCTAATAGTATTATTTATTTTATTGTTCAAATAGTTCCAGTTTTGGCATTCTTCAGATTGGCTCCTGTTTTTTGCTTTTTGTGGTTTTTTTTTTTTTTTCTTTTTTTTTTTTTTTT
>NW_007726213.1:808684-812431 GCF_000696425.1 Galeopterus variegatus | reverse complement strand
TTATTTATTTTATTGTTCAAATAGTTCCAGTTTTGGCATTCTTCAGATTGGCTCCTGTTTTTTGCTTTTTGTGGTTTTTTTTTTTTTTTTATATGTTCCCATCTTATTTTTAGTACTTTTTTTTTTTTAACCTTCTGTCACCACAATAAGTTACAGGTTCATCTTGTGTTTACTTTGCTTCTGCCTCAAAATCAACCACTTCTTCTTGGAGTTCCTTTCATTGAAGAATGGTGTTTAGAAATCAAGATTTGGGCACGGTGTTCATTATTAAGGGAGTATTATTGCTACCATGCCCTTTCAGTAGACAGAGCTAGAAAGTACACACACACACACACACACACACACACATTTATCTATATTATATATATTAAAACTCAGGAGTTTATACTGATACCTCTCATTTCAATCCAAAACCACAGGTTTTATTCTCGCATTCTCCCTTTCCTCATTTAGAACTTCTTTCTCCAACAGTAAGAAACCTGGCTCTCATTACCTACAATCTATCTCATTTGTTCAGTTCTATTATATATGTAGTTTCATAATTGTTAACTCATAGCCCTGTGAGAGACACTTTTACTAACTAGATTACAGCATTTATGCCCAGCTTTTTTCTTTAGCCTCACAGTATCCTATCAAGACACAGTCCTCTGTACTTACTTAGGTTAGTTCTTTTCTTCCCCACCCATTTTAGTGTGGTTGTGTTATTCATTTGTAGTACAGTTAGATTCACTTGTTAGTGTTTTTACTCTATTCTGGGCTCTTCTGTCCTCACATCCTGGTTGATTTTAATTTTTTATTTATTTTTGAATGTGTGAAGGGTTTGTGAAACATCGCTAGGGTCTAAGAATCAAAGAGTTATTCAAAAAGACATATAGAAGTGTCACCCATCTTCATCCCTGCTACTCTGTTCCCTTTCTCAACTTCTTTCTACCCTTTTCTCTCTCACTCCCACTGGTAACCACTCTATTTAGCTTCTACTTAACTTTCCCTTATTTCTTTTGCAAAAATGAGCAAACATCTGTGTATTTTCTTATATCCCCTTCTTTTTGCATAAAGAATAGGATGCTAACAATAATCTTTTGGGTTTTGCTTTTTCCTCTTGAATATGTCCTGGAAACCATTCCATATCTGTCCATAAAGACCTTTTCCATTCCTTTTTTTACAGATGCATAGTATTCCATTGTGTGGCTGTACCACAGTTTATTCAACCACTTGCTTATGTATGGGAGTTTATGTGGTTTCTAATATTTTACAATTTTAAACAATGCTGCAAGAAATAACCTTGTATATACGTATTTTTCTATTGTTGGAAGTGTATCTTAATGGTAGATTTCTAGAAGAGGGATTGCTGGGTTGAAAGGAAAGAAGATATGTAGTTTTGTTAGGTATTGTGAAATTTCTCTCCAGAAGGGTTGTACCAATTTGCACTAGCAATGTGTAAGAATGACTTTTTATTCTCCACAGCATCACCAACACAATGTGTTGTCATATTTTTAAAGTTTTGTCAGTCTGATAGGTGAGAATTGATACTTAGTGTTGTTTTAATTTTTATTTCTCTAATTATGACTGAATCTCAGCATTTTCTCATATATATGAAGGCCTATTCTAACATCTATTTTTTGTGCATTGCTTGTTTATATCTTTTCCTATTGTTTTAATTGAGTTTTGGGTCTTTTGTTCCTTGATTATTAAGAGTTTTTTTTATCTATTAGGAATATTAGCCCTTTGTCTGTGGTATATGTTGTGAATCTTTTCTCTCAGTTTTGTCAGTTGCCTTTTGACATTATGGCACATTGGTATATAAAATGTTTTTTATTTTTATGTAGTAAAATTTATCAATCTTGTTTTTTATTACCTCTGGACTTTGCATCATCAAAGTCCTTAGAAAGCCTTTTCCTACACTGAGTTTAGAAAGGGATTCATCCATGGTTTCTTCTACTACTTGTTTCATGTTTTGAATCTCTAGATCCCTAGTCTGTTTAAAGTTTATTCACATGGATGATATGAGATATGGATCTGATTTTTTCCTTCTCCAAATGGATACCCAGTTGTTCTAGTACCGTTTATTAGAAAGCGGCCTTCTTTTACCCCAGTGATTTGAGATGCCACCTTTATCATGTACTAAGTTTACATATTTTGGGAGGTAATCCAGGGCTTCCTATTATATTTCATTGGTCTTTTTGTCTTTTCATAAACCAATACCAAATGATTTTAATTATGGAAGCTTTATATTCATTTCAACATCTAGTAAGTCTAGTTCTGTCTTGTATTTTTTCTATTTTTAGTGTTTCTAAGCCATTTTTACATGATTGTTTCTTCATGTAAACTTTGGTATCAATTTGTCTAACTCTATAAAGCAGTTCATGGGTATTTATATTGGGATAGTATTAAATTTACATTAACTTATAGAAAACTGACATCCTCATAATGTTGACTTACCTTAACCAAGAATAGGAGATGTCTTTTCTTTTATTCAAGTCTCTTTTTTTAGTTTTCCAGGAGTTATTTACAAATTTTTGTGGAGTCTTTGGATTGATGTGGAACTAAGAAAAGACTGTCCTAAACCATAAGTGGTCAGGAGCGAGTTAAAAGAAGAGGCTAGAAAATGTACCAAGGATCTGTTAAATCTACCCACATTGTCTTTTTAATCCTCACAAGCACTCTGTAAAGTAGGCATGGTTAGCCACATTTTACAACTGGTTTTAATGAGCTTCAGGTAATAAAGCTAGAAAGTGGTATATAGTGGAGGGAAGATCTGTCACATATAATTTGCAAGAGTATGCCAGGTAATGAGACATATAGGAAAGGAAGCATTCACGAAAGTGTTTAGAATCTTTAGAATGAGGCTAGAATGATTGTTAGCCAAGGTCCAGTATTAGAACCCAAGGCCAGAGCCTGGTATTCAGTTCTGTGCTCTTTGCTTGTAGAGGGACAATGCGAGGCTTGGATAGCAAAAAGATTTCCCCCTCATGTTAACATCATTTGATTGCTCATAGCTGCCTAGAGTGCTGTGCTGAGATGGATTATGAGGTTACATCTGGGCACAGTGGCAAAGTGTGTAGGGATCAATGAGCAATGTCTTCCACGAGTGTAAAGATAGGAAGAAGAGACATGTTGACTACCTATCATCCAACATGAACTTCTCCAAAGAGAGAAGTGACAAAGTTGGGCTGGGAACTTATAAGTATGCCATAGGATGGAATGTTTGAAATCCAGGGCTGGGAGGAGGAAAAGTGTTGCTAGCTGTTTTCAAACATTTGAAAAACATATGGAGTGTGTGATTTTTGTGTGTGTGATTCCAGTAGTTAGAACAATGATGTTGTGTAAAAGTCAACTCAAATTCCATAAAAAGAAGAACTTTCTAATAATTGGAGTTGTCTCAATAATTTAGTGCCTGTTATCAAATAGCTAGAAGAGGACAGATCAAATGTCCACATTACAAAGAAGTGAATAAGTTTTGCAATGATGGATATGCTAACTACCCTGATTTGATCATCACACATTGTACACATGTATAAAATATAATTCTGCACCCAACAAATATGTATAATCAATATGTCTCAATTAAAAAATTGGAGTCATCTAAATATGGAAAAAATTGTCTCAAGGTGATCCCTTGTTTCAAATGTGTCTCTCCCATGTTGTTGCAAATGGCAGTATTTCATTCGTTTTTATAGCTGAGTAGTATTCCATTGTGTAGATATACCACATTTTCCGTATCCACTCATCCGATGATGGACATTTGGG
>NW_007726213.1:783863-808129 GCF_000696425.1 Galeopterus variegatus | reverse complement strand
AAGAAATTCCACATGTTCTCACTCATTGGTGGGAGCTAAAAAAAGAAAAACACACAATCTAATTCACCCACATACACACACACACACACAAAAAAAAAAAAACCGGAGGGGGGGGGGGGGGGGAAGAAGATATAACAACTATACTTCCATGAAGTTGTTACAACAAGCAAACGGAAAGGACATTCTTGGGGGGGAGGGGAGAGAGGGAGGAGGGAGGGAGGTGTCGGTGACGGGCCATAATAATCATATACAGTGTATATTGACAAAATAAAAAAAAAAAAACAAATGTGTCTCTCCCACCACATGTGTGCTCCAACAATGGCAGAGACTGTTTTGCTTACAGGACCTGACTGTGAGGTGCCAACTTGTGTTAACCAAAAAAAGGAGCCCCAAGAGACATAGACGTCACAGAATGGTAACCCTCATGCTTTGTGTCACTGATGCCAGTTTCACTCATAGATCCAGGGAGGAATGAGGCAGCAGAGGAGAAAACTTGGGAAGAAAGTGGAGGAAGGGTGATGGTCTTTTAATAGTTGTTCTTGTAGACTTTCCACTTCCCTTTCGTAAACCTCATCACACTTCTTAATACTTGCTGAATATTGCAATCTTTACTAGATCCTGCTTGTTCAATGTCTAATTTTCCTGTTACACAATATGCAGCATGAGGCTAGGAACTATATATTCCTTACTTATTGCTATATCCCAAGTATTTAAAACAGGAACAGCACAGCCTAGCACACAGTAGGTACTCAATAAATATTTGTCAAATGAACAAATAAATGAGTGAAATGAGGTCTAGAATTTTTGTGCCCAATAAAGTAGCATGTTAAACATAAGGACACATAATAAGTGGTCTCTGCCTTGATGTAGCTTGCAGCCTAGGTAGATACTTAAGAATAAACACATAAAGAAAGAAGCATGCAGCAGGAATTAAGTTTAAACCTTTGCTCCCAGTGATTTGCTTATGACCAGGGCTTCAGTGACCAATAAAAATCTCTCTGATTCTTTATGGTGAGTTGTCATAAAATATACATGTCCCCACCTTTTCTTGTATTATCTTCTAGTAGCAAAAGAACAAATTAAGAAGTTCAGAATAAAGTTTCTTCGGTTTCCCTCAACAGTGAAATGTGAGCAGGGTGAGGCATTGGAGCAATGATTCATAAGAATTTTTCTAGAAATCATCCTGCAAAATTTTTAAAAATCTAAATTGCAAAGTGAATATATAGGGGGGTAGTTGTGCAAGCATCTTCAGCCCAAGATACTTAAAAAATACTGAGTCATCATGAGGCCAAAAAAATGGACCTTATTGCATATAACCACACATTGAACTATACATGAACTTAAAACACATAGAAAGTAATATTAAAATTGTTTTCATATGACACAAAGTAAGTCTCTGAGAGGCTAGAGAACAATATCTTAGCTAAAGGGGTATTTGATATTACTTGAACTGTAAATTTTCAGGAATTTAATATTGATTACAGTTATATGCAAAGAGAACATGAGGAATGGCATGGCTACTATCAGCCAGGAGAGACTGTTGTATTTGGAACCATGAGAAATATGTGTGAGTGGTCAGGGTGTTGAAAGAATGGGGCTGAAAGGCACCATCAAAAATGCATGAATGATTAATACGTAAGTGCAGCAACATAGATCAGAATGTATTGCACATTTGATTGCGTGGGAAAAGTGGGGGAGGGGGGGACCTAGGACCTATAAATGTATGTGGGATTGTTTTAATATCATGCATTAATAGACACAGCCAGATCCATTAAGAGGTTGTCACCAAGACTCATCAATTTCTTTTACATTACATTTCTTGTATCCACACTTCCTTTTCATTTCCTCTGCCTTTTCTCTAGTTTATACCCCACATTTGATGTCTTAGCCATTGTAATCGTCTTCTAATTAATCAACATGACCGGTCTTCCCCAAATCAAGCTGACAATACCTAAAACCAACAGGTCATATTTCTAAAGCATCCCTGTTCTGTTCTTATCCTTTATTCTCATTCTCCCTACCCCCACATAATTGCCCAGAATAGAGCATTTCAAACTGTGTCCTAGGACTGTACATATGAGGGGTCTTCAAAAAGTTCATGGAAAGATTTATATTATCTTTCAATTCTATTTTTCCATGAACTTTTTGAAGTACTCTCATAGTGTGCTCCAGAAATAGGAATTGCATTTGCTCTTACTGGGCTCTTGTCTTTCCAGCACATAGCACAATGCCTGAGGCAGAATAAGTGTTCAGTGAGTATTGGTTGAATGAATGGATGAGGTGATTCACCGGCTGCTGGGAAACGGAATCAGAGAAGGACAAGAGACTGGAGTCTGGGCTTCCTGCTTCCTCTGGAATCAGCAGCTCAATTGTTATCTGTTTATTATGTTAGTGTTCCTAAGCAAGTTTTATTTGAAAAAATCCTGTTGTTTTAAGTGTTTGTTTGAAAACCAAAGAACTAGATAAAGTTGTTTTATCTCCTATGCATGACATTCAAAATCCCAAATTAATCTCTCAAAGGCAACTTCTACTAATCCCCATAACGAAGAGGCTATCATTATGGCATTATTTTTGTTCAGCAACCCTCTCCAAAACCCCATTGATTTATGGGGCTGCCATGTCTGTTCTCGTACAAGGGTATTTCAACAAGTTCATGGAAACATTAGTATTATCTTTCAATTTGATTTTTCCATGAACTTGTTGAAGTACCCTTGTATGATCGCATTCCTAAGAAACAAGTTTTATGCCAAGCCTGGCTGACCAATTGTAATGCTTTGACATCTAGGCCAAAATTAATTTGTTTGGGGGTGGGCACTTGACCCCAGCTGGGCTACTTACTACCCATTCTCAGAATTTAAAACATTTTTTAAAGAAAATCGGAACTAAGCAATAACAACCTGACTATTTCTGTGGCTAAAGCTACCAGAATCTCTTCGTGATCAGGTTTCCCAATATTTGGAGAAAGGCAATCTGGAGTATAAGAAACAGAAGCAAAGATCCAGAAAGAAGGACAGATGAAAGAGAGAGCATCCTGGTGGCATTTGAGTCCCTTGTTTTCAATGTTTCTCAGGCTGTTGAAGTTAGGTTCCATGGAAGCAGATGCTGGATGGAATTTGGAGTGTAGGATACTTATTAGGGAGCAACCCCTACGCAAAGGAGGAGGAAGCAGAATTGAGTAGAGGAAGAAAGTGAACTCAGTTCAGGTCTGACAAAGCCATGGCTAACTCTACAGAGAGCTCTGGAGAATAAACGGGCCATCAGAATTGTCCTGCCCGTGCTAAGATGCCTGGCCTTTATACTGCTATGGGGATCAGTTACTGGACATGGGCTGCCCCAGGAAAGGCCTACTGTTGGGTGAGGCAACTCTCTGCAGCTGAGGCAAACCCTGAAGTAGGTTTGCCTACTGAAGGCTGAAGGCTGTCTACTGACCATGCAGCCAGCATCTGGAGAAACACATTCTTTTTTGAAAGGGAATCTGGGCAGCACATCTCCATGTCCACCATGGAGGCCCACCACCACCCTGCCTTCCCCATACTTAATGTTCAACTCTTTCATTTAATTATGTGAGACATTTCAAAATGCTTTTGATACATTTCCATTTTTTTCCAAATCAAGGTCGAGTTAGAGTTTTATTACTTGCCACTAAGAAAGTCTTGACTAAAATCCTCCAGCCAGGTTACTCCCTAAAATACTCTCTTTACACATTTGGCCATGAAATGCCTACATTTTATCTTCTCTACTGCTATGGTATGAATGTTGGTACCCCCAAAATTCATATGTTGGAACCTAATATACAATGTGATAGGATTAGGAGGTGGGGGGCCTTTGAGAAGTGATTAAGTCATGTGAACTCCACGCTCATGAATGGGATTAGTACCCTTATAAATATAGCTACAGCAAACCCCCTTGCCCTTTCCAACACGTGAGGACACAGCTAGATGGCACCATCCATGAAGCAGAGAACAAGACCTCACCAGACATCAGATCTGTTGGCACCTTGATCTTAGATTTCCCAGCCTCCAGCACTGTGAACAATAAATTTCTACTGTTTACAATAATTAGCCGGACTTGATCATCACACAGGATATACATATATTTAAATATTATTTTATACCCTATACATATGTACAATTATTACATGTGAACTTAAAACTTAAAGAAACCTATTGCTTATAAACTATCCAGATTAAGGCATTTTGTTATAGCAGTACAAAGAAATTAAGACATCTACACACTCATTCAAGCAACAAATATTTCCTGAGCACCAACTATGTACCAGGCAGAAATCTAAATCTCCACCATTCACTCAGCACTACTTTTCCTCCCATTGGACCTCTGGCCTCTGCCAGAACTGATTTTGTCACACTGTTCTGAGATACTAGGCCTCAGAAGAGGGATGAGATGAGAAAAAAATCTCACAGGACTTGTCACAACGTCTAAGAGTGTTTTCACCACCTTATAGTGTTCTTTCTATAAGACCTGCAGGAGAAATTTCCTATCTCAGTAACAGTAGCACATGTGCTTCTGAATAACTGCTTGGTTTTTACCTCACTACCCTGTGAACTGTGCAACTGGCTAAATTTCTCCTTTCACATTGGCTGCTAGAGAGCTTAAGCCAAATTTTGTGCTCTCTTAGCAAATATGTAACTTTCTATGTTAGGTGTAGTAACTGTTGCCTGCAGATCATTGAGACTGAGGACATGTTTTGTTTGTTTAGCTAGAGTTTCTTAAAATTTGGTCTGAATGCCTTAGGGCTAGGCACATAGACTCTTGGTTGCCTCAAACATACCCACCTTCTATTATAAATATCATTTATCACTTCACTTGTATATGTACCTGCTGGGCCCCTGAAATTATTTGATTTTGTGATTCTCTGCAGTTTGAATTTTAAAAAATTTAATAATGTGTTTTATTTAACTCACCGTATCAAAAATATTATTGTTTTAATTTGCAATCAATGTAAAAAAAATACTAAAAAGATATTTTACATTCTTTTTTTTTTTGTACTAAGCCTTTGGAATTCAGTGTCTTTTTTTTTCTTTTTGTGGTAAAATATACATAACATAAAATAGACCTTTTAACCATTTTTAGGTGTACAGTTCAGTGGCTTTAAGAACACCCACATTGTTGTGCAAGTGTCACCACCATCCACCTCCAGAGCTTTTTTACCTTCTTAAACTAAAATTCTGTGCCCATTAAACAATAATTCCCCATTCCCCAATCTCCCCCAGCCTGTGGCAACCAGTATTCTACTTTCTGTCTCTGTGAAGTTGACTACTCCAGGTACCTCATCTAAGCGGAGTCATAAAATTAGTCCTGTTGTGTCTGGCTGATTTCACTCAGCGTAATGTCCGCAGGGTTCATCCATGTTGTAGCATGTGCCAGGATCTCCCTCCTTTTTAAGGCTGGATTATATTCCATTGCATACATGTCCTGCATTTTGTTTTATCCATTCTTCTATGGTTTGCGTTTTTGTATTAGCCTCATTTCATGTCGTTACCAATGCTCTTTCTCTGTAAACTGCCTTTACTTCTTTTCTGGATACGGTGCAGCATCAATAAATACGTTCATACTTTTCATCCTTGACAAGACCAGATGCTCCTTAAAGGCAGTGTCCAGTACATGCTTAGCACAGAGGAGGTGTTTGATACATGTGTTTGCTGGCACAGATAACACTAGAGTCTAACCTGGGGTGAGGTGAATGTGGCGGGGCGTAGGGGAGTGTCTGCACCTTGGCTGGGGGTGATGTGGGACACGAACTCTGCCTTTGTTCCATGATCCAGCATTCACCCTGCTTCCTTCAACATCTTTTTATGATCATCTTAGAAATAGCATTGTCAACATACACATGTGTTACTGTGTGTCTCCTCCTTCCTAGGCCAGCTTCACTGCTGTTCTCCGTGGAAACAACCACCAGGAGGTCAGAGTAGACTAAAATGTGAGGCTGCTTTAATGCTAAGAGGTTTCCCAGGATTCAAATTCACGGAGACATGCTTTTAAGCTTTATAAAATAGAGATACAATTTAGCGATTTCAGGAAAAACCTTTAAACAGCAACTTAAAAAGAGAAGCTTTGGAAAGAACCTATAAACAGAGCAAGGTTGTCCCAGGAAGCAAGGTTATATGGGCTCGGTGGCTTCTTCCATGGTGTGATTAAAGGTGTTGAAGTCTCTCTGACCCCATCCCCAGCAGGCCTAGGGAGTTCTCCCTTGTGTAGTCACACCTCTGACTGAAGGCATTAACTCCAAATGTTGCTTGAGAGGAGAGAGGACAAGCTCTAGTGGCACATCAACACAGATTCCCTCAGAATCATAGACTGAAGGAGACAGAGCAAGGGCCAGAGGCATCTAATCCAACTAGCAGAGGCCAACACAATCCCTGCACAGTCCACAGCTGATGGGTGGGCATCGAGCCTGTGCTGGAGCCACTGCAGAGACAGGAGGTCACAAACGTCCATGCCTCTCCTCACCTGAGCAGCCACACTGGTTTTGGACAGCCTTGTTGTTAGAAATGGCTTTATTTTATTGAGACCAAAACATCATTCTCTACGGTCACCACCTGTGGCTTATGCTTTGTTTCAACATACATATATGTCTAAACCTGAATGTGCATATTCAGCGAGCACTCACTCACCTAGCCAAGAATTGGCACTGGGGGTCCTGAAAACTGGATTGGGCGATTTTCATGGCATAGGAGAGGTTTATGACATTCAAGGAGGCAAGTCCAGATGAGACTCTTGGTGGGGGGGTATAAAGGATTGGAGAAGTGCAGCAGCCCTGGCAAAGGACTCTGGGCAGCCAACCAGCACCAAGTGGGCTTTGCATGATACTTGAAGACAGGCCAAAAAGGAGCCCAGCGGCCAAGACATGGCTCACTCACATCCTGACTGTCCTGGGATCTCTCCCAGCCTGATGGCTTGGGCATCAAAATTCTGACTCAGCAGTCAGGAAACCTTAGATCTGGTCCCAGTGTGTTCACCAGTTCTGTTACCTTGAGAAGATCATCTAAGCTCTTTGTACCTCAGCTACCTCATCTGTAAAACTGGGTTAATAATGCCATGCCTTCCCACTTCTAGGGTTGTGTCAAGGATCAAATGGGATGATACACAGGAATTCTGGAAAGGCTAAGGGGCTTTAAAGCACATATGTCAGGTAACATAACCTCTCTCTGCTTCCATTTTGATTCCTTTCTATTTTATTTGCATTACGTAAAAGCTTATTTATGATCTTTTGTATTATGTTGAATTGTTTGCGTATTTTAAGGCACCTCATATCCTTTTTGAAATATGGTGTGGAGGGGCCGGCCCGGTGGCGCACTGCTACAGTGTGCCGCTTGGGAGTGCAGCGGCCCTCCCGCCGAGGGTTTGGATCCCACATACAGACCGGTTCCCGCTCACTGGCTGAGCGAGGTGCGGGTGCAACACTGAGGGTTGCGATCCCGTTGTCGGTCCCGGTCTGGTACGGGCGCAACACTGAGGGCTGCGATCCGTTGCCGGACACGAAAAAAGACAAAAAAAAGGAAAAAAAAAAAAAAAGAAAGAAATATGGTGTGGAACAAATATAACTATACACAAAATCAACATTTTTTTTTTTGTCTTTTTTCGTGACCGGCAACGGATCACAACCCTCAGTGTCGCACCCGTACCGGACCGGGACCGGCAATGGGATCGCACCCCTCGGTGTTGCGCCCGCACCTCGCTCAGCCAGTGAGCGGCCGGTCTGTATGTGGGATCCGAACCGTCGGCGGGAGTGCTGCTGCGCTCCCAAGCGGTGCACTGTAGCAGTGCGCCACCGGGCCGGCCCCCAAAATCAACATTTTTTTTTTTTTTTCCTTTTGTCTTTTTTCGTGTCCGGCAATGGATCGCAACCCTCAGTGTCGGGCCCGTACTGGACCGGGACCGGCAACAGGATTGCAACCCTCAGTGTTGCTCCCACACCTTGCTCAGTCAGTGAGCGGGAACCGGTCTGTATGTGGGATCCGAACTGCTGCTGCGCTCCCAAGCGGTGCACTGTAGCAGTGCGCCACCGGGCCGGCCCCCAAAATCAACATTTTTTTTTTTTTTTCCTTTTGTCTTTTTTCGTGTCCGGCAATGGATCGCAACCCTCAGTGTCGGGCCCGTACTGGACCGGGACCGGCAACGGGATTGCAACCCTCGGTGTTGGTCCCACACCTTGCTCAGTCAGTGAGCGGGAACCGGTCTGTATGTGGGATCCGAACCCTTGGCAGGAGCACCACCGCGCTCCCAAGCGGCGCACTGTAGCAGTGCGCCACTGGGCTGGCCCCAAAATCAACATTTAATGAATTATTTTGATTACTATTGTCTTGGGGAAATATATTAGGGGAATTATATATGGAATATGTTATAGAGAGAATAATATTATAGAGAGAATGTATTGCAGAAAGAACATATTATATTATTGGTTGAGACCTTGGCATAAGCACTTTAAAAGTGCTACTTTTTCTACTAAATTAGAAACACCTTTGCATTGAAACGTGTCTCCAACCCAGTTCCATACAAAGGAAAATCACCAGGAGTTATTGCAGAGGTGGTGTTCACAGGAGGCACATTTTTCCCATTCAGCACTAGGAATGCTGCTTTCTTTGCTCCAGAGGTGACGTCTGTCAGTGAATTGGGGTGTGACCCAATGTGTGACTTTCTTTTATCCTCTTATCTTTAAATTATCATCTATCGAGTCCTTCACAAGCATTGTTTTGTATCCTCTGCTCCTGACAACAGCCATGTAAGGTGGGGTAGGCCTGCTTCTGTTCTGCAGATGGTTAAACAGCACACTGGGAGGCAGTGTGGTGGGGTGGGAAGTGCAGGCTGGAGGCCAACAGGCTGAGGTGCATGCAGGGTCCTCCAAGCATTTGGGTCCACACTCCCCATTTGGCTTTGAGCTTGGAATTTAAACTCTCTAAGCCCCAGTTTCCTCATCTATCAAGTGGGGGACATGATAGCAACTCTCAAACAGGGCTGTAATAATAATAAATGTCTTAAATTGTACAGCTCTAAGCTTAAATCTTGGCTCATATTATTGTTGTTAATAAACTATTCTCCAACCACATCCTTTATATGAGTAAAGCTGTAGCCAAGCTTTGCTCCAAAGAAAATATTTTGGGTTATGGGAAAAGAGGAATTTTAAAAAATCCTTTCCCTAGGGGCCGGCCCGGTGGCGCACTGCTACAGTGCGCCGCTTGGGAGCACGGAGGAGCTCCCACTGAGGGTTCGGATCCCACATACAGACGGGTTCCCGCTCACTGGCTGAGCGAGGTGCGGGCGCGACACTGAGGGTTGCGATCCGTTGCCGGACATGAAAAAAGACAAAAAGAAAAAAAAAAAATCCTTTCCCTATAATACCTGGAGTCTATTTTCTGAACCTAGAAATGAAATATTCTTATGAATGCAGCAGGTAAATGAAAACACAATGATGTCACGCCAAACCAAAAAAGTGGATGAAAAGGTAGTCTTGCATTTGGTTTTAAAGACCTGTCAAGACTAAGCCACCTAGTTATTATTCTAATCAGGATTTGGGCCCAGCTTGCAAATCATGATTCATGTTCAGGCACTGAAGCCAGCTGTCGGTAAGCTGAGCTTCAACAAGAACTCTATTAGGAACCCCTCTCATTACCATTCTCAGCCCCCAGCCATAAACCACAAAAGGATATGCACATTGTACTTGGTCTTTGCCCGTATTATTCACATTGTAACATTTATAATTTCACTCAGCACTTTTGGATGAAAGTAGTCCTTCCATTTACGAAGACTCACCTTCCAGGAAACACTGGAGCATGGCCAAAGTATGATTGAAGTATGATATGATCAAATACATCCACCCAGAAGTGTCATTCTCATGGCTGTGCCACAGTTCTGGGGATTGCACCAGAGATGCAAAATTTGGGGTTCAGCAGTATTGTATCTTCAAAGACTTTGAGAGAAGTGCAAGGGTACTGTTCACAATGTGCTATCACACTTATTTGCACATCTGTCTGGTCTGCCCTATCCCAAAGCCCACCGTGAACTTTGCCCCACCTACATCTTCCACCTCCTCCTGTCCCACTCTGCCTCAGCCATCCAGGCCTTCCTGTTCACTGAACAGGTGAAGCTAGTCTTGATTCAGGATATTTGTACTTGTTAATGCTTCTGCTTAGAACATTCTTTGCATGGCTGGCTCCTTCCATCATTCAGATCTCAGCCAAAATACCACCTGCTTAGATAAGAATTTTCTCATTACTGCTCTGAAGTAGCTCCCCTCAGCTTTTCTTTTTAACACCCCTCTTGTATTGCCTTCACAGTACTTGCCACTATGTCTCAATGATCTTAATTTATGGAGGTGACTGAGTGACAACACAGAGAGGGCAATGCCACTGAAAGAATTTATTACATTTCTCAAGAGAAGGGGACATGCCACACCACACAGGGCCACAGAGGAAGCACCAGGTTTTGGTAGAAGGCAGAACAGGAGAGAGGGAAGTCTTAGGTCAGAACCTTTACTGGGGATTCCCTGGGAAAGTCAAGGCAGGACAGAGTGAACACATTAGGACTGGCTAGTTTTAACAATTCTGTGGGCTTTGGGCTATGGAGGTGATCTCTAGTTGTCTGATTCCTGGCTCTGCAATGATTTAGGGCAGGGAAAATATTGGCCTGGAGGGCTAGAGTTAGAAAAAAGGAGTGGTTGGTGGTATAGACTCAAGACTGGTTGGTTGCATATGAAAGGCGTACTCCTGAGTCCCTTGCTGTCTCCAAGAATTGGTTAGCCCTGGAGGGGCAGTCTCTTTCTGGCCAAAAAGATGTTTAAGATGTGAAAACATCATAAGATACAGAAAATAAAAAATATGATTAATATACACTCTCTGAGATAATCTCATTTGTTTTTTGTCTGTCTATTCCAATGGAAGGTAAGCCCCATGAAGGCAGGATCTTTGTCCTTATTTCCGTTCACTATATGTCCTTGCCAGTGCCTAGGACAATGCCCAGCATATAGGAGATGTTCAATAAATATTTATTGCATGAATAAAGAAATATGAGCTTCTATAGTCAGAAAGTGTATGGTGGTCTTCACATATATATCTCCCTTTCCCACCATATCCTTATACTTTACCCATCTCAGTGCAGAATACCTAGTGGTTATCATAAAAATGAGCCGTTGAATTAAATTTAAATGAAAATGGTAATATATCATTTTAATTTGTGTAGTTTAAAATAGTTTTAGCAAATTTATTCATTTGTCACAGGTAAGGTAGATGGCACACAAAAAAATCTTGAATCTTGGTAGGAAGAAATAAGATAAAATAGATTCAAAACATATGCCACTTTTAATCACGGATTGGCAATAGTATCCTCAAATATCAAGGACAACACATCGTGGGTTATAATGGCCTAATCTCTGCATTCAGGAGGTTTTGTTTTGTTTTCAGGAGGTATTTATATTAACCTTTTAGAGTAGAAACGCAATACTACAAGATGTTAAAAGCATTGATCTCTAGACAGCAGGAAGATAAGTATCTTTGTAGTTTTCCACATTTTTCTGATTTTCTACAATGAACATGTATAATTTTTTAAGTAAGAAAAAAATCATTCACAAAGAAATTAGCATTTTGGTTATGTTTTATTCTGGCCTCCACATCAGAATATGCCAACAGATTAATAGAACTAATGAGGGAGCCTAAATCCTGCAGTATTTTTTCCAGCTCTTTTATTTATTCATGTCTCAGAAGAAATGTGAATTCCTAAATTATCCTTCATGAAATCTATTCAGAGTTTTGATTAACTCCAACTACCGAGAGCATAGCACGTTACCATGTCATGCAAGAACAGAAAATAACCTGGTAAATTCTCCACGTCCCTCTACCCATGTCAGCCCTGCCAACGTTCCTTACTGATGTTCCCGAAACTGACATTCCCCTTTCATTGATGTCACTGAATCAGGAAGCTGGAAAGCTGTTGCAAAATGACTGTTTCCATTGCAAAGGTTTAAAACTTTAGAGATTGAAAGGTTAAAGTTAAAAATATGTATTTTAATTTGAACAACAGATGGCCTTGGAGTGACTACAAGGCTGAATTAACTCTCGAGGCTCTATGGCTGTTTGTGGAAGGAAGAAATAAAAAAGACAACCAAAACCCTTAAAAAGCCCACACTGGAACACACAGCTCAAGTGCTGGTGACATCAGCAGAATCTCTCTGTTGAATTAGATTCCCGAAATTGGCTTCAGAGCCATCTGTTAGCCTCCAGATAGAATAATCTTCTATGAAATTATACTACAGAGCTCCACTAATGAACATTTCCAATTGTCAGGGCCTCAGACTCATTGCTATCCCACCTCCTGATGTCTTCACGGCTCTCTGAGCCCCTGAGATACACAGAGGGACCCTACTTGCTAAAGTCCATGGTGGATCTGTCCTTTGAAAAGATGTGTCCTATCTTAGATTGAGTTCTATGGAAACAGACTTTGAGATGGACAGTTGCAAGTAGAAGGTTTATTAGGAAGTGTTCTTGGGAAATACACCCATAAGGAAATGTGGAAGGCAGCATTGGGCAAAGGGAGAAGCTGACCTACAAGGCAGTTCCAACTCAGGCCTCAACCATCCTAAGGGGAGCTTTATTACTGGGAAGGACCATCAGAGTTTTCCCAAATTGAATCACAGAAGCCAGGTCTTTGTATTCTTACATCAGCTGTCATTGGACACAGGTTGCTCCCTGAGAAAGCACTTAGTAAATAATTGCTTTATGATGATGATGATGCTTCTATGGACTAAATGTTCACATGTCCCCAAATTCACATGTTGAGACCTAACCCTCAAGGTGATGGTTTTAGGAGGTGGGGCTGTTGGGAGGGGATTAGGTCATGAGGCTCCACCCTCATGAGTGGGATTAATGCTCTTATAAGGGGCTAATAACTCTGGTCTCCCCTTCCACCATTTGAGAACACAGCAAGAAGGGACAGCCTGTGAGCCAGAAAGCAGGCCCCCACCAGACACCAAATATGCCTTAATCTTGGACTTTCTAGCCACCAGAACTGTGAGAAATAAATTCCTATTGCTTAAAAGCTACCCAGTTTATGGTATTTTGTTATAGCAGACGCAACAGACTAAGACATTATTATACCAAAGTGAGCAGGTCCCTCCCCACGACTCCCAGCATCCTTCAGGGAGCTTTGGGGCTGTTTGTACAGGTGATTGCAAAGGCTCAAGGACTGTGAGTGGAGCACGAGTCAGCTGTGCAGCACTGGAATTAACAGAGAAGCACTGGCATCCTGGCATGCCTATAAAGATGTTCGGAGTATCAAAATGTGGGGAGATGCCAGCCATCTTACCTAGCAGGGATGAAGCCCTGGAGTCCACTGGCCTGGGCATCTCGCTGCTCTAACCGGAAAGCTCCCAGCCTGGGCTGCCGCCAGAATGGGTATGAGCGGCCCCTTTGGAGGCAGAACATTATCTGGATTGGATGACATGGCTGTAAACTGATAAGTGCATCTTCATATGCTGTGAAACATCTGAGTTCAAATAATTGGACTATTTTAGTAAGATTAGCAACTTGACCCCTTCCTACGATATTCTCTCTGCAGGATTCCATTCAAAATCTTTTAGACAACAGTGTCTTTGAAAAGTAGTAGGATTTCAGGATGCCCTGTGTCTTCCTCCCAGAGGCAGATACAGCTAAACCAGAACTATTGTCTGTCATCCAGAGCCACCTGTGCACCAAAAAAAATGTGCCCAAAGTCAAGGGAGTGGTAATATGGACAGGAGGTTTAATGGGATGAATATGTATTCTTGCAAACCTCGCAACTGGTGTGCTTGTAACTCACCCGTGGATTGAGAGCCAAGCTCTCTCTGCAAAGGCTAGAGGGTAACAAATGGCCATCTGTCCAACAATGTGAGGCAGAATTTCATAATTATATAATGTTTATGGTGTTGGAATAAATGCAGATCTGCCTTCAAATACCAGTTCCTCCACTTACTAATTTTGAGAACTTGATGAAGTGACTTAACATCTTTAAGGATTGTTTCCTATTCTTTAAAATGGGGTAATAATTCTACCTGTGGCAAATGAACATAAGCCAATTTGCTTATTCACTATTAGATCTTCCAAGGGTTATTATTATTAGGTTCTTTTTGGTAGATGGTAGGTAGCCTGTAGTAGCTATAGGTAGAGGGCTATAGGTTTCCTCCTCTAAAATCTCTCTAGGGCTACTTTGCAGTAAAGTGAGTCAGGCCAAATTCTCAAATTCTGCCACAGATAAATAGGCACAAAAACAGACATCCAGCTCATGCTGTAAGTATGACAAAGTCCCAGGTCTCTGTAATTCTCTTTAGGTTAATATGACAATTTTTAGATGTAGAATTCAGCTTAAATTTCTAGTAGGAGCCTGGTAACACCATTTTCTCTTCAGAATCCTGAATCCACAGATTCCTTTTGAGGCAACTGGGCTATTATTGACTGACTAGAGTCTTATAATGTATTTTAGTAATGGGGAAAGTACCTGTATGATACTTCTAGTCAATCCAGTGTCTGGAACACTGTTTATTTCACCAATGAAAATGATTTCTATTTTTTATGCTAATTAATAAACTTTTGCGACAATTTTTAGATGTAGAATTCAGCTTAAATTTCTAGTAGGAGCCTGGTAACACCACTTTCTCTTCAGAATCCTAAATCCACAGATCCCTTTTGAGGCAACTGGGCTATTATTGGGTGACTAGAGTCTTATAATGTGTTTTAGTAATGGGGAAAGTACCTGTATGATACTTCTAGTCAATCCAGTGTCTGTAACACTGTTTATTTCACCAATGAAAATGATTTCTATTTTTTATGCTAATTAATAAACTTTTGATGTAGACAATAGATTATGACAGAGAAAGGACTAAAATAGTTTTGCAGTAACTGCCTCTAGAGTGTTGGGTTCTTAGAAGTTTTCGCAGAGGTTAACTAGCCATCCTCAGTGTATGTTTCCTGATTAGCGTCTTTTGCATATTAATTGACCACCCCTAAGGTGATTTTAGTTAGGGCAATTAACTAGGATAATTAACTACCCTAAGGTGTAAGTGAAAACACACAGACCCACCCAGGCACAACACATTATTATCTATGCTGACATATTTCAAAGTTAAAAATCACATAGAATATCTCACAGAGTTAAATAATAATCGAGTGGTGAGTGACAATGGATTGTATGAATGAATGATGCCCCCTTGGCAGCCACCAGAAATACACTGATGGTGAGGGAGTTTTGCAAGGGATTGGAAATCTTGGGTCAGCAGCTGAGGGATGGGTATAGAGAGCTTTAGATATTAATGTTAATGTGATATTAGTAGATATCATTAAATGGTAAAATCGATAAGGACAGGAAATTTTTCTATTTTTTCCCTGCTTTATCTCAGTGCCTGGTATGTTGTAGTTCCTCAGTAGATAGCTGTTAAATCAATGAATGCATGAATTTTTAAAATCTGCTGTGCTTCTCTTGAGGATGTTCAGGGCTTAGAGCAGTACTAGGCATAAAGTAGATGCTCGGTGAATGTTTATTAATTGGTATGAATGAATGAAAAAGCAATTGAATGAACAAAACTAGACCAGAACCATGCTTTATGGAAATCCCGATATACCGTATTTATAGCAATGCCAAGGACAATATTTTAGATAAGATGGTCTAAGCATAGAGGCATTAAAATAAATGCATGTCCCTACTGAAGCATATAGGTGAAGAGATCCACAGTGACCTGAAGAAAGGGCTCTTTCGTAGTCATTGGAAGGCTTGTCATAGTTCCATTTAGGGATTGTCATTTTCCATTTTATGTATATATTTTTTATGAACAGTTCTTAATTTTAATTATCAAATTTATCAATCTTTCCCTTTCTGGTTTGCACACTTTGCATCTTGCTGAAGAAATCCTTGTGTAGATCAAGGTTAAAAATATCTTCTTTATTTTTTACTAAAGGATTTTAAATTTTGCCTTTCTCAAAGGTCATCAAGCCATTGAGAACTGACATTTTGTGTATGATGTGAGGTAGAAATATAATTTTAATTTTTCCCCCATATGGATAATAATTACTTAAGCACAATTTTATTAAGTAGTCCAATAACCACATTTTATCACTTTGATCTAAATTTTTGATTAGAGGGTTTTTTATTTGGGTTGCACAAATAATGTTAATTTCATCTTCCCACCTAGTGTGAGTGGGAACCTGTGGTGAGGAATCTAGAGAGGAGAGATTCTTCCCCCCACACTCCCTGCTGCACAGCTCCAATTAGCATGAAGCCTGAGACGGGCCAAGACTTTCTTCTCATTGAAAGTTTACTTATCATATAATGAGGATGTCAGCCTTTGGGGTGTGGGGTACCTTCTTTATTCCAGAGTCTCTGCTTTACCTTCCCATTCTTTGTTCTCTACCAACTTCAACCTCATGTGTGGCCCAACAAAACCAACACTGTGTGTGACCAGGAATAAGGAATTTCAGGACTAGATTATTTCTCCTTATTGTTAATTCTGGCTTCAAGGATTTTGAAAATTCCCTTTAGTTTCTTGGCAGCCCATCCATGCATTAAAAATATATTTTAAAAACTTAATCCAAACTTGTGGATGTCCTATGCCATGAGGGAATCTCCAAAAACCTAGTCTTTTATGTTGATGAAATGGAAGTCTATGGTTTTGTTTTTAATGTTTAAATCTTTGGTCCATGTGGAATTAATTTTGATATATTAAAGGTTGTGGTGGGGATCTGCTTTTTTTTTCTAAAGTCATTCAGTTAACACTATTGAATAATTCACAGAATGGAAGTTTTAGAATGCAAATATGGAAAAGACCACTAATACAGACATGCTTAAGTCATAGTCCCGTCTTGGAAGACCACACAGTCCAATGGGCAAATGACCCCATCATTACCATTTTACTGGTTTGCACTGGATGTGGTCAACTTCTTGTATCACCAGGGTATATGTGCTAGAGATACCTTCATTTCTTTCTAGCTCAAAATGTTTCTAGAAATACATATACTGCTGGAAATACGATGGAGGATATATTAACAATTTTTCATATTCATTGTTATATTGCTATGCATAGTCGATGCATTTTAGAAAAGTGTATTAAATTTAAATCATGTTTTTAGTTCTCTTGGCAAGTTTTCTACGTAAAGGGATTTTACTTTGAATTATTTTCAAAAATCATTTTGAAGAGTAAATAATCACTAATTTTTCTATAATGCAAATAGGGGTTTCCATTTACCAGGTTTCTTCTTGCAAGATATACTTGCGTAATTCAGATTCTTTTCTAACAGAAAAAACATATAAGGAGACTAGAATTTTAAAAGCAAATCAATGTGTATTTTTAAAAATGCAATTGTTGGAATACAGACCTAAAGACATTTCTTAAGGATCATTTACATGAATCCAATTTGCTTGCCTCTACACAAGAAGCAACATTTTGGGTGATTTTTTTTTTCCAAAAGCTAATTTTTCAGCTTTGTAGGGTAGATGCCAAATGGTATTTTAAAAACACACATTTAAAAAAAGAAGAACGTGCAGTTTTGCCTGGAGTACAGATGGAGCCTGTGTCAGTTGAAGGCATTTTGCCTAAGGACACAGAGAAAATCACTTTTTTGTAAAGACCATAAACTCCACTCTTATGTTTCTGTTCATCTTAATCTGTAGAAGGTGGGAAGAAATCAAATAGGGGGCTTAAGCGTTCAGTTTTTTGAACAATCTCGTTGCTCAAATTTTCTATCAACTGTGCTGTAAAAATTATTTGACCCTTAAATTAGTAATGCAATTTTTATGTAAAGAAATATAATCATTTCGGGTTATTTCTTGTTGATTCCCTTACAGATTTTTTTCTGTTGCATATAGGTAAGGCCTAATTCTATTCTATATTTGTATCTAATACATATCTTCTATGTTTCCTCACTTTGGCCCTTGCAGCATATAGTATGCTGAGAATGTTAAAAATGATGATAATAACTTTTATCACCTGTGCCAGGCATTGTGCTAAGGGCTGTAGAGGCATCTTTTCATTTAAACTGCAAAACAGAAATGAGGAAACACAGCATATTTAAGAGGTAAGGGGCAGAGCCAAGATCTCAGCATGTACCTTGGCTTAAACCTTTGCCCTTTACCACCCTGCAGATATTGTTTATAAAAACATGTATGCAAAACTGCTAGTAAGAAGATAATATACATCTCCATTTATTGACATGGAAATATGCCTGCTACATATTGTTATGTGTAAACCTCAGATTGTAAGTCAGGATATTACGCATCAGGACCTCATTCTTGTATAAATAAATTTGTGTATGTGCAAAAATGGTTGGAAAGATAGGCTCCTACATGTTAATAGCAGTTACCAGTGATTTTTAATATTCTTTTTAAAATTTGGAGGGGGGGGCAGGGAAAGCAGCCACACATGACCATACAGGGGATCTTTGGTTTTAATACCATGTGCTGCTGCATCATTTATAGATTATAATCTTCATTTTCTTTTTGTTTTCCTTATACTTTTGATTATAAAGCCAATTCTAATAGTATGAAATAGTTGGGATAAAATTAATCCTGCCTGACAATAATTTCTCATCCATTTTCTATGTTGAAAGATGATCTCATCTTTGTCTGTCCTCGCTGCATCACTGAGGGATGCTGTGGTGGTGTCAAGCTACAGAAATCCCTGCAGGAACTGACCTATACAAACAAAGGACACTCATCGGCTCACAAGACTGGAGTGCAGAGGTTGAGCCAGAGATTCTCCGTGTCATCAGCTACTGGAATGGTTTCTCTGTGATTCCTTTGCCTCTGTTCTCCCCCTGTGATAGGCTCATCCACATCCTGCTTCCTCATTCTGGTATAAAAAGGCTGCACCTATTCCAGGCTCTAAATCCTTACCCTACACCCTTCAAAGAGAGAGAGATCATCCCCTCTGAGAGCTCCTGGGGAACGATGAAGAAGCTTCTTTCCCAGAGAAGCCCCAGAAAATGTCTCCTTGTATTTATAGAGTCACCTGTATATTTCTGAACTAATTATTAAATACCTAATGAGTCACTAAATACCTAATTAATTACTAAATGCTAAGTACCACGAAGCTGAGGTGAGGAGTAGGTCTCTAAAGAAAAGCTTGGATGCTGCTGGTGGGAGAAAAGAAAAATGGAGTCTGGGGAGGCCACCAACAACTCGCAATCCCACTCCCGTGAGCTTTTAGATTCTGCCCCTTGATATCGACACACTCCCAGCTGCCACCTGCCCTTTCCCACACACTCTTACCCTTCCTTACTTCATTGTTGCGACAGCTTTGTTCCACTTACCTACAGAATTGTTTTCCTCTTTAAAGTTTTTCTGCTCACCTTAAAAATCTAGCATGACTTGCTTTTAGCCACATCAAATCCACACTCTCATATCCATTTACATTTTTCTCTCCTCAAAACCACTCACCACCACTTGATTGATCATCCTAACAAAGTTCTCAGTTTGTCTCTTCCCCACTAAATATCATCAGCTTACATCCTGTATAACAGGTGAACTTCATCCACCTAATCCTGTCATTTAAAAATTTCAACAATCTGGCCTCACCTACAGTTCAACTTTTCCCCTTACTATTTCTAGAAAACACCATATTCTTTCTTACCTCCCCAGCTTTGAAAATACTGTTTCCTTCCATCTGGAAACTCTTCTTTTCATAGATCTGGATAACTAAGTAACGTTCTATACCATGTACTTCTGCATACTTATGCCTTTTTTCTGTGAATTATAACTGTCCATTAAAACACACACTAACAATATTTATATAAATGCATACTTCACTCATTCATTATTCACAGATTATGGTCTATAATGTTCTGTACGAGCAGATGCCCACCTACCTCCCCAGCCTCATGTCACACTCTCCTTTTTATTTATTTTTTTGGCTTTCTGTGCCCTGACATACCATAAATGCTTAATGTTGTTTCCTGTTATAGGGATTCCATACACATATCCTCCACCCAAGATGCTCTTCTTTCCCCACCTCGTCACCTGATAAACACTACTATCCTTTATGTGTCTCCTTGAATGTCATTTCTTTAGGAAATTGATTTGGTCCTACTATTATTTGCTTTTATAAGACGCTTTGCTTTTCCTTTATAATACATATTGCAGTTGTAGTTAATTGTCTATTTATTATCTCTGTAATGTCTATATCCCCTGGCATACTCTAAGCACCTAACACAGTGACTGCTCTATTCTTTTTAAAATAAATAATGGTGGGTAATTTTCCCCCACTGTAGTACTTTTTCCCCCCATTAATCTTCACTGGCTAACAGGCACTGCTTAATCTGACATTGGTTTTATCGTTGCGGAAAGTGATGCACCCAGATCATTTCATTAGATCTTCATAGAAACAGATGTAAACTACTAACTCTAGAGCTTAGAAAGTAACTTTACTTCCAGCCCTTCTGCTGTCTTCTCCAATCTTAACAAGTGAGTCATTCCTGTCACATAACATTTAAGAAGAAACTCTCATTGGCTACTTTGTGTCCTGTTCTGTCTTCTTTTCCTCAAGGACATGTAGGTAAAAGATTATATAATTATTACATGAGCATGTCTTCATCATACCTGGGCTTTTCCAATCAGTTTTCCAAATGTATATACATTATGTTAGTTTCAAATGAGATTTAATAAAATGCTATTTTGTATCAAATATAAAAATCAATTAGCTATTCAAGCAGACTCCAAAATTCATTCAATTTGGCCATTCTTTCTCAATCTTTCAAGATCTGTTTAGTCAAAATCCTATACAACTTAAAATGAGGCTTTAAAGTTTTGGAATGATTTTTCAGAAACTAATTTCAGGTGTGTTCTTATTGATCCTACAATTCTTTCTATGATGACTATGGAGACAAATACTCCTAACTTTAAAAAATAGGGAAATGGGAATTATGTCAATAGCCCCATTCTCTTTGCAATAATGAAAATATTCCAAATCTTGGCTGTTCAATATGGGAGCACTAGTGAGCCACATTTCAGGAATCCTGAAATGTGAGCAGTGCAACTGAGAAACTGAATTTTTAATTCTGTTTGATTTGAATTAATTAAAAATTACATAGTCACATGTGGCTAGTGGCTACTGTATTTCATTGCACAGCTTCATATACTCAAATGATGGATAAATAGGCTTCTGGATTTATAAAAGTCAAGAAGTGACTTAATTCTGGTCCTCTCTCCCATTTCTCATTTAGGTGAAGGGACGATTCAAAGACAGACACTTGTTTCTAATAGATGTCCTGATTATGTGGGACATTCCATGCCGTAAAAATTATACATCACCTCATCTGAAACACTGAAAGACAGACTTCCACAAAAATAATTTGTTAAGCATGTTTAAACAGATATGCTGGGTCTCTTCTCTCTCAGAAGACTCAGATGAAGGAATCTTCAAAGGGTTCCAAATCATACCAATAATATGAGCACGTATTATAGCTGAGTGCTTGTGGAAATATTGCACATCCACCTAACTCATCACCTGTTAAGTCACATCTTTGTTTAATTTTCAAGAATGAAATGATGTCTGAGGGTTCCAAATCATACCAATAATATGAGCACGTATTATAGCTGAGTGCTTGTGGAAATATTATCTTCAAAGGGTTCCAAATCATACCAATAATATGAGCACGTATTATAGCTGAGTGCTTGTGGAAATATTGCACATCCACCTAACTCATCACCTGTTAAGTCACATCTTTGTTTAATTTTCAAGAATGAAATGATTCATACTCATTTCATTCATGGGAATTGGTGCCAGTTTATTCTTGGGAGTTCAATAGCCAGCTTCTGGAATTGAGGCACAAATATCTGATTATAAAAAGGCTATATTCAGAAGCTTTCAATCTTGTTTCCCCTTGGAAAAGTATGGGTAATTTCATATTTGGTCTAATAAATCAGTTTCCAGAAGAATATTCTTTGATGTCATTTTTTATATTCCCCACAGGTTTGATATAGAAAAATAGTCTAGTCATGTTCAAAACAGTAAATTAACACCAGTAGTGTCCTTCTACCTGTTGTAGCCCTCAGTCTTCTGCAGTCATGGTTTGGGAGTGTTTCTAGCACAAGAGAAATGCCTTGTGAAAGGTAGATTTGGAGGTATGTTGAGCAGAGGAGATGGAAATGGATCTTCTTAAAGCATTGATTTCATCATGTTCATGTTTAAGCTGTGGTTGCTGTTTGCTATTTTCAGAGGCAAGGCCAATGTTTCAGCCTATATTCAAATCTCTCAATAATCAAGCAAGCCAGACTTACAAGACAAACCACAATGCAAAAGCCCTTCTTCCTCACATTTGAAATTTCATCTATACTTTCCTCTGCTAAAAAATTTCTACCCATGTGAATTTTGATCCAAATTAACAGCAAAGGCAGCCTTGAAGGCAGAAAAGGGGAAGATTCCATAAAAAAGCAAAATGCAGCATGAGCATTCTAAAAAAGAAGAGAGGTTTCCTGTCTGGAGAACATACTGTTGTGATTGTATGTTTAGGAGCACAAAGGCATTTTCTATTCTTGCTATAACTGTTCTCCATGCTCCAATTCTGTTAACTCACCATGCATTTATTTAGTACCTTCTATGTGCAAAGAACGGGGATCAGTGGCACAGGAGGATCTGTTTTCAGCTTAGTTGATTTTTTAAGCCATCCATTAAAAAAAATTAATTTTTATTTTAAAAATACCTAAGAACAAATTTAAATAAGGAGGTGAATGATCTCTACAACAAGAACTACAAATCACTGCTGAAAGAAATTAATGAGGACACAAAAAGATGGAAAGACATTCCATGCTCTTGGATTGGAAGAATTAGCATTGTCAAAGATCCATGCTACCCAAAGCAATTTACAGTCTCAATGCAATCCCCATGAAAACACCAATGACATTCTTCACAGAAACAGAAAAAACAATCCCAACATTCATATGGAACAGCAAAAGACCCCAAATAGACAAAGCAATCCTGAACAAAAAAATAAGTAAATAAATCAAGAGGCATAACACTACCTGACTTCTAATTATACTACAAAGCTATATTAACAAAAGAGCATGGTACTGGCATTAATACAGACATGTGGACAGATGGAACAGAATAAAGAATGTAAAAATCAACCCACATACTTACAGCCAACTGATCTTCAACAAAGGCACTGGGTAAACCGGACAACCATATGTAGAACAATGAAACTAGATCTGTATCTCACACCACATACCAAAATCAACTCAAAATGGATTAAAGACTTAAATATAAGACCTGAAACTATAAAACTTCTAAAAGAAAATGTAGGGGGGGAACACTTCAGGAAGTAGGACTTGGCTGACTTTATGAATATGATCCCAAAGCACAGGCAACAAGAGGAAAAATAAACAGATGGGATTATATCAAACTACAAAGCTTCTGCATAGCAAAATAAATAATTAACAGAGTGAAAAGACAACCTACAGACTGGGAGAAAATATTTGCAAACTATGTATCTGACAAAGTATTAATATCCAGAATATACAAGAAACTCAAACAACTTAACAGTAAAAAACCAAATAACTTAATTTAAAAATGGGCAAAGGAGATGAATAGGCATTTCTCAAAGAAAGATCTACAAGTGGCCAACAGACACATGAAAAAATGCTCAAGATCACTCAACATCAGGGAAATGCAAATCATAACCACACTGAGATATCATCTCACCCCAGTTAGGCTGGTTATTATCAAAAAGACAGAGAATAACACATGCTGGTGAGGATGCAGAGAAAGGGGGAACCCTCCTACACTGTTGGTGGGACTGTAAATTGGTGCAGCCATTATGGAAAATGGTACGGAGGCTCCTGAAACAAGCACAGATAGAACTTCCATATGATCCAGCAATTCCATTGCTGGGTATATACCCAAAGGAATGGAAACCATGTCAAAGGAATATCTGCACTCCCATGTAGCTAAGAGTTAGAACCAACCTAAATGTCCATTGTTGGGTGACTGGATGAGGAAAATGTGGTATATATACACAATGGAATATATATATATATACACATACATTTACTCTGCCATAAAGAAAAGAATGAAACATTGCCATCTGCAGCAACATGGATGAACTTAGAGAAAATTATGGTAAGTGAAAAAAACACAGGCATGGAAAGAGAAATACTGCATGTCCTCACTCATAAGTGGGAGCTAAAAAATAAACAAATAAGTTAAAAGAAAGAAAGATTCAACAATCACAATAATATGCTGATTTTTCAAAAGGAGAGAAAAAAACTGAGGTTACCAGACAGAGGTTGGAAAGCGGGGGGGGGGG
>NW_007726213.1:754935-782873 GCF_000696425.1 Galeopterus variegatus | reverse complement strand
GGGGGGGGGGGGGGGGGGGTGGGGGGGGGGGGGGGGGGGGGGCAGTAAGAGTATCTGGTAATGGGCCACTAAAAACCATTACATCGTATAATGTTGAATATACAAATTATCCTGATTCAAGCATCACATGCTGCACACAGATATTGATATTCAACTCTGTACCCCACAGATATGTACAATCAACTATGTTATAATAATTTATATATATATATATATAATGCCCTAACTGAAATATAAAGGAGAAATAAAAGTTATTTAAAATTAATAAATAAATAAATTTTTCTTAAAAAAAAATTTCAAACACACAGGAAAACTGAGAGAGTAATACAATGATCCTCTACATACCAAGCTTAACAATCAGCAAGCATTTACTGTGCTTGCATCACTTATCCTTTTCTGTTGTAATTATTGTTGCTAGATTTTTAAGTAAATCCATGATTTCATATCATTTTCTAACACAATTTACATATCTCCAAAAAATATTACCATCTTCTTCCATAACCACAGTTCCATAATCACATCTAAGAAAATTAAGACTATTTCCTTGGTATCTTCCAATAGCCAGTCTATATTTAAACTTCTCTTCTTATTAAAAAATGTCTTTTTAAAAATTGGTTTGTTCAGTGGGGGGTGGGGCTGGGGAAGAAGACACAACAATCACAACAACTCCTTGAACTTGTTAAGACAAGTGAACAGATGTGATGTAGGGAGGGAGGGTAGAGAGGGAGGGGGAAAGAGGAAGTGGTGAAGGGACATGAAAATCAACTGCATTGTATATTGATAAATCAAATTTAAAAAAAAATACATGACCATATGCATTAGGCAAAACCCATAGAACGGTACAATACAAAGAGGGAACCCTAATATGAAATTAAGTTAACAATAATACATCAACATTGATTCATAACTGTCACAAATGTACCACACTAATGAGACATGTTAATAACAGGAGAAACTGTATATGTGTGTGGGGGGAGGGTATGGGAACTATCTGTATTTTTTGCTCAATTTCTCTGTAAAACTGAAATCACTATGGAAATAAAAAATTTAAAAAAAAATAATAATAAAAATAAAAATTGGTTTGTTCAAATCAAGAACCAAACAAGGCCAAACATTAAATTGACCCAACCCAAACTGCTTAATCTAACCCAGATCAATTTTCTATTATATTATTAATATATATATATATATATATGTATATATGTGTACACACACACATGCAAATGGTTTTTAAAAAGTTCATGGAAAGATTCATGTTATCTTTTAATTCTATTTTTCCACAAACTTTTGGAAGTACCCTAGTGTACGTGTGTGTGGTGTGTGTGTGTGTGTGTGTGTGTGTGTGTGTGTGTGTGTGTGTATGAAATCAAATCAGTTGTCTTGCAATTCCTACACTCCCAAATTTTAAATTTTTCTATTTACTTCTTTCTGGTGTCATTTATCTTGATCATTTATCTCTCTGTTTTCAATAACTGAAAGTTAGATCTGAAGATTTAACCAGACTCATGTTCACCTGTTTTTGGCAGGCATACTTCATAGGTGGTGCTATGTGCTGCATGTTATATCACATGAGGGGGAACACAGCATCGATCAACCACTCTTTAAGCATCCTCCTGCTCCCCTCAAAAGTTAAGGGTGACCTTGGGGAAATCATGTAATCCTACAGAGCCTCAGTTTTCTCATGTAGACAATGGGGATAATAGTAGTACATACTTCGAAAGCTTGTTGTAAAGAGCGCATTAAGCAATCTTTGTAAAAAAACATAACATGGTGCCTGGTGTCTTGAAACATTTAAAAGATGTTAACTATTGTTATCAATAAGGCACACAAAGTGCTCAGTACAGTACACTGGTCTAGGAGACTCTTAATAATGTTAGCTATTATCATTGCCTTTATAAAGTATTTTGGTTGAACAGACCAAGTAAATTTCTTTGTGTAGACAGTATTTGAAAGATAAAGTGAAGGGACATCAACCCCAACACACTGAGGCTCAGAGGAATCTCTCTGACAGGTCTCTTTATAGCACTAGATTGTAAGCTTTAAGATAGCTGGAATTCATTAATTGCTGTATCCACAGTATGCAGCCCAGTGCCTGGCCCTCAATAACAGATGAGAAAAAGATGCCACACAAAATTCAACGTCAGACCGGCTGGTTCCTGTCATGCAGTCCCCTGTCCACCCACCCGCACCCCGATACCCACATAACAACCTCTCATTGCCGTCTCACCGCTGAGATGACTTAGGCCCTTTGCTTCTGCCCACACAAGTGGGACCAGTCCTTCCATGGCTTTCTCTTGCCTGTCTCTTCCGGGAGGACTTTTCTGAGACTATCGCACCCTATATCACTACCGCTGAGATGACTTAGGCCCTTTGCTTCTGCCAACACAAGTGGGACCAGTCCTTCCACGGCTTTCTCTTGCCTGTCTCTTCCGGGAGGACTTTTCTGAGACTATCGCACCCTATATCACTTTTTTCCTCTTCTCAAGAATTAGTCACTGACTGTATTGATTTCTACTAATTTCCTACATTTTCATCTTATTTCTTCCCATTAAATTGTAAACTCTTTGATGGCTGAGATGGTGTTTTCTTCCTTTCCAACGTCTATTCCCTTCTTCCCCAATACCCACCCCCTATCCAAACACCTGGCATGGGAAGAGACACCTGATAGAACTTTACATAAACACTTCCTACTAGTTTAGCATCTCCTTATTAGACTTTTTCAATGTACTTGGAAACTCCAGGACATAGTTATCAATATGCTGCCGGGATGAGGCAGGTTGTGGTTCTGGGCTCAAAAGCATTCTATGCACACCTCCACTGCCACTTCCCACGCTGAGCTACGATTGTCTGGTTATGTGACTGGGTCCCCATCAAACTGAGAGGGCGCTGGAAACAGAGATTATGAATTTCACCTCTGTTGCCCTAAGAACTAGTGCAGGGCTTGGCACATAACAGATACTCAATCAGTCAATGACTAATTTAAGAAATAGTGGGTCAACCAATTTGATGAAATTCACTTTTGTTCAAAAAAGAATTTTGACTGACTTTTTGGGTTGGTTTTGCCAACAAATTAAGATGTTTGACCATTTACATATGTAGGCCCAGTCCTCATGAAAACATAAAATGTATTTTTAGGAAGTAGATAAAATTAGACCTAAAACTGAAATGGAAAAAAAATTAGAGAGCCATTGACAACTAATGGCTTTGTCGTTCTAGTCAGGAACATTACGGAGCTTTCAAGGTTTTAAACCTAAAGAAAAACTCTATTTCAGGCAGGAGAGAGAGCTATTTTGAGGCCTCTTGGTACCGCTTAATTCACTTGAGAGAGACCTTTCCTCTCTCTTCTGGAAGCTTCACTATGGCTCCTTTTTCTCTATCCAGCAACCAAAATAAGGCTGCTTCAAGTCCTGGAAGCAGAGAAGAATCCTCTCTGCTCATGTTGTAGGTGCGTTTCTTCCATTACTGGGGTGGAGTTTGTCAACCAGGTTGGAGCACGTCCAGGCTGTGTGTTCCACACATCTTTCCCTGACTCCTGAGCCCTGGTATAAATCAGACACCCCCTCTTGGCATTCAAGAGAAGAGTTGGCATTTCAATGTTTTAAACGTTGACATCTTCTGGTTTAATGGCCCAGCCAAAAGCAAGGAAGGTACGTTACCCAATTATTTTCATCCTTTGAGCCAAAAAGATGGGCTTCTTAGCATTTTACCTGACCTGACCATTGCCTGGCTTGAAAAAAAATGAGCTCTTCAAGAGCTGAGAAAATTGGCATTGATGATTTAACATAATTTAGTTAAAAGTTAATTCTCCCCTGCCGTGAGCCAGAGCTGATTATTTAGAGAATTATTCCCATTCATTGTTCATTGAGTTTTATCTTTCTGAATTTCTACTGATATAGCATGAGGTGTTACTAGAAAAAAATATTATGATTTTAATTGCATTTTGGCATCTTAAAAGAATGTTTCACACTGCTTAACATCTGCAGTCAACAGATGTTTAAACAAAACTCCCTCAATGACAAAATTTGGCAAAATGTATAATTGTTGGAACAGTTTAAAATTCTGCATATACTTCTAGGAACATGATACAGGCAGATGAAGTGCTACTTGTATGTGTTTTACATTAAGTATTAAAATATCATATACTCCATCCCTTGTGGAGATGACAGGTTTCAGGGAAAACACAAGAGTAGCCAAGAAGCATTTCAGTCCTACCACACCTGAGATATTCTGTAAGTGGGGCTGTGTCTTATGGTCACTGTCAACTGTGGTGGGGACCCTTTTTTAAGTGCTGCTATTTATTGTGGTTAACTCTAGCACCTAACAGGAGCAGAGCTATGAAGCAGGTATGTTTGTCCCTTCTACTTCCTATTTTGGTTTCCTCCTTTTCTCCAATTCAGATCCTCAAAAGCTTTCATGAAGACAGATTCTAAGATTAATATCTCAGTCTTGACTTTAAACTAATTTGTCAACCTGTAGTTAATTCAGGCAAAAATCCACTCACATCAGTGTGTGTGTGCGTGCGCACGCGCATGTGTGTGTGTGTGTGTGTGTGTCTGTCTGTCTCAGGAGGTGGAGGTGGTGGGGAGAGGATGGTTCAGTTAATATTTGATCAACCATCTGTCATGGTTAGCATGGCTCGAAGAAATCCAGAGATAATCATGAATTTCATTTCAATCACAACTTCAACAGTCTACCCCCCCTGACCCTTTATGACAGTTGATAACTTAGGGCTTAGCAGAGAGTTCCTCTCTGTCCCCTTGTCAACCTAAATTCCAAAGAAAGCCCTTTTCCACATCAAGCATCCAGGAGGCTGTAGCAGAAAGAGCAAGAAGCACGTATTTTCTATCCCTGGATGGTTAAGTTCACAGTCACAGGAACTGTGAGGTATATGAGATTCCGGTTACTATATGAAGGCTTTCAGTAGACTCTTCTCTTCCTGAGCTCATGATGCCATTCTGTTCCCTCTTCTCCAATAGCTTAAACTCCTATTGAGGAAATAAGATTTAAACACATATAGTAAGAAGATACTATAGATATGATGATGGGTAATTTTGTGTGTCAACTTGGCTGTTTATTTTTTCTTTTGCTGCTTGTGCTTTCGGGCTCATGTTCATAAAGTCTATGCCCAGACCTAGTTGCTGAAGTGTTTCACCTATATTCTCCCTTAGTAATTTTACAGTTTCCGGTCTTATACTTAAGTCTTTAATCCATTTTGAGTTGATTTTAGTGTATGGTGAGAGATGCATATCTAGTTTCATTCCTCTGCATATGGATGTCCAGTTTTCCCAGCACCACTTGTTGAAGAGGCGATCTTTTCCTTAATGTAGATGTTTGTTGCCTTTGTCCAATATCAGATAGCTATAAGCCTGAGGGTGATTTCTAGGTTCTCAATTCTACTCCACTGGTCTGAATGTCTATTTTTATACTAGTATCACGCTGTTTTGGTTACAACTCTTATCCAAACTTCCAGACTGCCAGCTTGCCCTACAGATTCGGACTTGCTGGCCCCTACAATTGCATGAGCCAATTCCTTGAAACCTCTCCTCTCTCACTTTCTCTCCTCTCCCTCCATATATATATATATTCTGTTTCTCTAGAGAACTGTGACCAATACAGTTATATATATGTAACATCTGGATTCAGAGAAGGTGACTGTGGTGAGAGGTATATGGTAAGCTTCATGGAGAGATAGATAGGATTAGGCTAGAAGCACAATGGAGGTGGTTCATCAGGAAGAGGAAGCAGATTATACAAAGACCAGGAGATTGGGCCTGTGTCCTAGAGGGGTCAAGGGACAGTCCTAGCCTGGTAGTTGTGAGGCTGTGTTGAAGAGTAGTGGATGGATTGGTGGGACCTGAAGACTGGTGCATAGAAAACAGCCTCTTCTTTTCTTCCGTGCCAGGGGCTCAGACAGAATTATTGCATTTTTTCAAAACTGAGTCATCTTTGCTGCAGCACTCTGACAAGAGTGTCCACTTCAGACTTCTGCAGCTGTCCCCAGCCATCACCATTTCCTCTGTCTTTCCTGTCATTTCTAGAGGCATTTTCTCTTCTTCCAAAGAAATTTTAAAATAATCTCATCGAGGAAACCTGGAGAATGAAGGAATGTGAAGCTGTCCCCAGCCATCACCATTTCCTCTGTCTTTCCTGTCATTTCTAGAGGCATTTTCTCTTCCTCCAAAGAAATTTTAAAATAATCTCATCGAGGAAACCTGGAGAATGAAGGAATGTGAAAGTAAAGTCACAACACTGAGGGGAATAGAAAGAGGATTTCTTTCTGAGAGGAGAAAAATTCAGAGTCCAGGAGAACCAGAAATCCAGGACCTGGGAGGCTGAGCATTCCTGTTTATGCAAGCATCACAGATCTTTGAGTGAGTGGATCTTTCAAGTGATGTTTAAATGAATAAACAGGATTCATGTCTTAGGGTCAGAAAAGATGCCTTTGCTGTTGATGCTGTCCCCCTAGAAATGTTGCCAGCAGACTGAGAGAGTGAGATGACTTAATGAATGTTAAAAACAATGTTATTAGAGAAATACTGTGGGGAGGAGGAGGGGTTTGGCAAAAACAGGTAAAACAAAAACCATCCATAATCCTACCACTTGAAAATTACATGATGTAAGAAATGACGTTCTCCTCTCTGAACCTTCAATCCCATTAATTGTAGTGGATATGAATCTTATTCCACAAACTCAGGTGTGCAAAAATTAGCCCTTATTTAGTTATTACATAAAATTAAATTAAATCCAATGAGCCTATAGTCACTCTCTTTGTCCTATAAGGTATTTATAGGAATTCAATCTCAGCCATTACTGTCACCCTCAGGATGGGCAAGACTTCCAGGGTTTTGTGTAGCACCAGAGCCCAGGGAGGTCTCTTTAGCCATCGGACTCAGTCTATGGTATTCACTGCTAAGGTGTCCATGGCCTCAGACCACATGGTGTCTTCCAGTTTTGGATCCTCCAGTTCTGGCTGCCTTTTTTAAAGTCAGAAAAGTCTTTGGTGAGGCTTTGGGATTTCCAGCTCTCCAGGCCAGCCCCTCTGAGGTCTTCCTGCTCTTGAGAGTGCTCTGGGACTCAGCAGCTTCTATCCCATTTCCATTTCAAATATCTTCCCTTCTCAGCTCCTCCAGGACACCAAGTATAATCTCCTCAATGAATTTAGGTTTATATAAAATCAGGACCAAGATCAGAAGTGTCATGCAGACAATGTTGGCTTCTGGCCCTTATGACAAACATCTCCCTTGTGGCAAGAAGCCACAGAAAGGCCTGACCATCTGCTTACAGTGGAGGAAGGGAAGAAATACGGGGAGGACAACACAAGCTAATATATCAAAAGTTATACCACCACAAGCTGTTGACAGTTTGGTGAGTATCTTTCCAGAATTTTCTTGTGCTTAGAAAGAAAAATATATATCTACAAAGAAGCTTTTATTTTTTAAACAAAAAGGGGATCATACTATACCTGTGTGGTTGCAAGTTGCTTTTTTCACTTAGTGTAATGTGGATATCTTTCTAGATTATCATTATTTTGTTCTGTGACATTGGGTATTGCTCCATTGATGGATACTCAAGTGGTTTCTATTGTTTTGCTCTTACAAACAATGCTTTATGGTGTATATACGAATATATGCATGTCTTTGTGTTGTTTTTCTATCATTACTTCCTGGAAGTGAACTGACTAGGTTGATCAAGTGGTTAATGAATCTTAAACACTCAGGTGTTTTTGCAAACTGCAGCACAGTTCTCCATTTCTCTGCACTGAGCCCTGCCCAGTTCTGGTGGGTTGGTTAGCACATGCTGGTTTTAGACAGAGACAAGCCTGAAAATGAATTTCTCAAGACCTTAATCATTGTAAGTTTGATAAAGGTGGTGGAGTTGATGCAAAGATTATTTCAAACATCTCCTTAGTTTGCCTCAGTGAGTATGACTCTCACTGTCAGTGTTTAGACAACAAGAACCCGGCTTTACAACTAAACAACTAAGAGACTCTGGACAAGTCATTTTCCCCTCTAGATCTTAGGTGGATTGTTTGTAAAATGGGGATGGGACAGCAAGATTATCTCGTAGGGACTTCCTGCAGTGATATCATACATACGTTTAGACAACAAGAACCCGGCTTTACAACTAAACAACTAAGAGACTCTGGACAAGTCATTTCCCCCTCTAGATCTTAGGTGGATTGTTTGTAAAATGGGGATGGGACAGCAAGATTATCTCGTAGGGACTTCCTGCAGTGATATCATACATATGTTCTCTGAGTCCACAAACATACACTGTCTTAGACTGGTCACTAGCATCCCTCTGTGGATATATGACAGACTTTGGGCTATATAACCCCCTCCCCCCCATGCTTCTTCAGTCTCCTACTTTATATTTTAGCAATCCTAAATTTGTCTTAGTTTGTGTCCCACCAGAAACAGACCCTGGGACAAGGATTCAAGTTTAAGAAGTTTATATTTGTGAAGTGCAGGAAAGATCAGTAAGGAAGGGGGGGTGATGCAGTGAAGGGAGTTGACCAATATAAGGTGTGTTATCAAGTCAGCTGTCACTGAGCTTTATCCAGAAGGGCAATGCCTGGAAACAGGGTAAAAAATACATGCCACAGAGTTATCTTACCTGAAGAGCAAGGGAGCTGCGCTGTTTATACACCAGATGGTTCATGCGCTAATGTGCTAATTACCCGCACATCGAGCCCTCCATGCAAAGGCAGAGCTGTCTCCCTTGGCTTAAAGAAAAGCCTTTAGGTCAAGACTGCAAGAAGAGTTCTCTGGACACAACTGAGGGACACAGGCAGGCACCAGCTCTCACAGTTCCATGTTGTTTTACTTTTCTGTACTTTTACACATGTTGTCCTTTTTCCTTTCTCTTTCTGATTAACTTAGAATCTTCAGACATCCTAGGTTTATGTCCTGCCTCTAGTGCTTACTAGCTGCATGACTTTGGGTATGTTTACTTAAGCTCTCTGTGCCTCAGTTTCCTCATCTGCATAATAGGCATAATGATAATTCTTATGTCATGAAACAGTTGTCAGGATGAAATGATAATGGTAGAAAGCACTTACGGCCCCGCTTATCACTTAATTCATCTTCAATAAATGTCAGTTATAATTATTACCCTTCTGTAGCCACTTCAAGTGATAGTTCCTTAAATAAGCCATCCTGGAGACCCCAGGCTGGGTTAAGAGCTCAGGGGACTTCTTAACACATCATGGTGACATTTTCCATATACAAGTTTGTCTTCCCCTATGGACAGTGAGTTCTCCAGGAAGGCATCACTATGGCCCCCTCTGCAATTGCTACAGGGCCTAGCCTGCCATTCTGCTAACAGGTAACGAATGGAGACTTTGGTTTCACTCACTCACCTGAGTAATATATAAATTTCACCAAACTGTAGAAATACACTTTCTTTATTCTAACACACACCCTGCCACCACTGTCCCCTTGAAACACACACACACACGCACGCGCGCGCGCGATACACTTTCTTTATTCTAACACACACCCTGCCACCACTGTCCCCTTGAAACACACACACACGCGCGCGCACACACACACACACACACACACACACACCAGTTTTTAATGTTTCTGAAATCAGGTTGAGTTAGTCTTAACAGTGAAGTGTTTCTTTTTTTTTTTTTTTACCCTATCTGCCTTTCTTTCACAAAGTAAGCTGTTACTATTAAATGGTGAACTCTACTATTAAGATTGACAATGTATGGTTTAGATCTCAAAGTGAAGGACAACCTGAAACATTTCTCAGTCCCTCTTCAAGAAGAAAGCAGCTTCCTGGGTGCCCCACCCATGTGGTGGGTCTCATGCTCTCATCATTTTCCTAACATGATCCCAGGAGCGGATTTTGCTAAGTCTCACTGAGTATCAGTCTCATCGCATCAAGGATGGACGGGGCCGACCTGTGGAGCCCCAAGAGGAGAAGGGGAGGGTAGAGCTATGTTGAAGCCATGCTGAACAGAGATCTGAGGGTCAAGAAGCCAAATCAGATGCCAGGACAAAAGAGCTAATGAAATGGGGAATGGGGATGAGCTCAGGATTGGAGGAAAAGTAGCAGGAAAGTTGGAAGTAAGAATCCAGTGTAGGGGTGCAGACCCAGCCAGGAATGTAGACTGCAGTAGATGCCGGTTGCACAGTGTGAGTGAATTGGCCTGGAATAGTCACCCCAAAAGCAAGATCCAGGGGGCCCTGACAGTAGAGGGCCTGGGCCTGGGCATCAGAGGGATAAGGCTGTCTGGGACAGTGGAGGAGAAGGCATTGACAATAAAGAAGCGCCTTGGGAGGGTTTAGTCAGGTTTTGGACATTGCCTCATTCAATTTTGGTTGAAGAGAAAAACAACACTGGCTACAAAATTTTAGAACTTTGGCTTGCTAATATTACTAAAACAGAAGAAAAAAAAAACTTTGTTGAAAGAACAACAAAAGCAAACCCAGGTTTGAATCCAGGCTCCTTGACTTAATAGCTAGAAGAATTTGGGCAAGCAATTTGGACAAGTAATCTCTCTGCACTTAAGTTTTCATTGTGAAATGCAGATAATATTCCTGGGCTGTTGTCAGGAAGTATTGGTATAATAAGATAATGTTAGCAATGATCTATTGAATACTTAATACATACAAGGCAGAGTACCAGGGGTTTTTACATACTTTGTCTTATTTCCCATAATCAGTCTACAAGATAGTTATTATCATTCTTATTTTACAGACACAAATTGAGTCTCAATGTGATAAAGTAATTTGTGTCATGTTCCATAGCTAAAGAATATGTGTAAAACCATGCATGGAACACAGTCAGTGTTTAATACATGTGAGTTCTCTCCTTTCACTCTGTCCACGATGCTAGCTGTGCATGATTTTAAAATTGTCTGATTATTGGAGATAAAACCCTTGGAAGAGTGTTCCTCTCCACTGGGCTAGAATTTGTTTAACTATCATCATATTCTTTGTGAATGTGATAGCCTCCTATTCTACCACGGCCATGACCTTATTGTAATGTGTTGACTTCCTCTGCCGCCAGTGTTTCTCTCGGGATCTCCATCTACATTTGTTTGTGGCTGTCTCTCTCAGTGACATTTGCTCTTTTACCTGATTCCCAAGATAATTTGGTTCTCATGTGAGCATAAACAGCTTGAGAGATAATGTCAAAATCAATCAATCCCCGACAAGCCTTGTAAATACAGTCTCTCAGCTTTGCATAAAGATCTCTATTGCTCAATTCTCACAGGAGTGGTTGGGCCACCCAGAAGACTGCCAGGAGGTTAGAACACTGCTGAGAACATGGAATCTCATGCCCGGGGGGACTTCAGCCTTGTAGCACCTGAGCCCCAGTGTAGGAAGATGGGAGCTCAGGAGGTGTCATCCCCTGGGACTTCTGGGATCTGCGGGTTGGACACAGGAGCCCTTGATCCAATGTGGATAAGCAAAATCCCTTTTAGAGAGCCACAAAAGCAATCCCTGAGTCTTGTCTTCCCTTCTCTCTCAATATGACCTTCTGTGTAGGGGAACAAATGATACCTTGGAAGGTGTGAACTGGTTTTTAAGGAGTGGTGAAGGCTGGGATCTCTAAAGGTGGGATATATCCTCCCTCAAAACAGAACCAGAAGATGCAAGCCAGCAGCCAGTGGCTGACTGTAGCCTGGTATGGATTTGCCCTATAACATGTCATATAAACTTTGAATTAGTTGCAACATTTAAAGTGAGAGACTTTACATGAAACTCCAGATTTATGGCTTCTCTTGAAAAATCACATCTTGTAATCCTGAGCTGGGATTTCCATGGGCAAGAGTAGGCTGGATCTGAGGAAGCCTCTTCAGATGCAGGCACTGTCCCATATGCCCCATCCCCACTTGGTCCCACGCTCACTTAAGGTGCCTGCCTAGTCCTCTGGACGTTTGAGTTTTAAAAGAAGGAATGGGAAGGAAAATAACAATGGGGTTAGAAGACCTGTAAACTAACCTAGTTTATGACAAGAAAAGTAAAAAGCACTTTATATAACTATTGCCATTATATATTATTATCCGAGTTTTGCAGAAAGAGAAACTGGAGACCAGAGAAGTTAATTAACATGCTCAAAGTCACATGGTTGGCAAATGGTAGAACCATAATTTGAGGCTGGGTCTCTCTGGCTCCAAGTTGTGTTACCACAAAATCCCACTTTGCCTTTCTACCACAATGGCCTCACCCGGGATCTGTTCCCCCCTTATGAGTAGGACGCCCACACATTTCTGTATCCCCAGGACACCTGATGTCCTATCGGGTATCTCAGAGTTAACATTATACCAGTCATCATTTCTGATACCAGGAAAATCCAAGTGGAGTCTTGTTTTTCTCCTGCGCTTGGCTGGCATCCTCTCTGCTCTCTGAGTCCCTAATGAGAACGAGAGCAGTGATATTCAAGTAGGATAGGAGAAACCTCTTTGTATGTCACTGAGGTTGCTATTTGCATTAAGGAAAAAGAGGTTGTATGACTCTCAGTCCAGCAATTCAGCAGCCATCTGCACTTCACATCACTGGCTTGAATTTTCAGCCTCATTAAATTGTTTCAGGTCATCTGGTCCCAATCTTTGTGGTTGCCTGAGTGCATGTTTATATCCCATGAGTTATTGCCGTTTCTAACCTGTGCTTTACCACTCCCACCTCCCCACCAGCCTTAATTGCTCTTGCAGTACTTCCAGTATAATTTTAGAAGTCTTCCCTCTCCCGGTTATTTCTGAGAGCCCAAAGGGGTTGCTGCATGTGTATCAGACACTTTGTCCTCTGGGTTTCCACACGGCATCCACTTTATTCTGTCAAAGTTCCCTGGTGAGCCATTTTTGCTGGGCACCACAGTCTTCCACCTGACACCACTGCCAAGAGGTGTTAAGGTCAAATGGGTTCCATGCAGTAGAGGGTAGAATGAATGCTCTCGTGTTCTGTATTTCACATCACTACCAAACCACTGGGAGCCCGGTGTCTTAGAGCAGCCTGGTTAGTTTTCATCACAGCCCTACTCTGCCTTCATACCTACCCTAACATTGCTCCCCACTTTGATCACTAAGGCTTTATTACCGCACCAAGTCTTGCCACCTAATGCCCTCTTCCTTTAGTTTTTCCTTGGTGGCTCTTCACGGCTCTGTGCAAACACTTGGTATCTTGCCTGCATGAGGCACAACTGGATCTTAGTGATGGATATGGCTCACAGTCAAATTGCAATCCCTGAAATCTTAGGTGGCAGTATTTTATATAATCGTGTGTCTTTAAAACCCAAATCATGTGAAATAGGTTTATCACACAGCTTAATCCAGATGCAGCTTGGCTGAAGTATTCCTCTGGGTGCTTCAGTGTCTTCTTTCCTAAAGAAGCAAGCCTTATGACTCAAAGGAGATTTGGGGGCTTGGACTCCAGCACGATCTGAGCAGAGTAACTGAGCTACAGGGCCACTGTCACCCCTGCAGTAGGTGAGACTTCTTGAGCCAGCTTAAGCAACAAGGAGGAAACAAGAGTGGAACCCAAGGGGAGACTGAGGCAGTGGACTTTCTCTTGTTTCTGGCTTTCTCTGTAGCCTGGCTTCATTCCCTCTCTCTGCAGACTGTCTTTGCCTGTGAACCATCCATAGCCATCCCCTAGGGCCATCCCACAGCTTTCAGGACTACATGTACGTGTAGTTCCAGAAATATGCAAGACTTATTATGTCTTTTCCAATCCCAATTTCAAATTCCCAGAAGTGAGAACCTGTTTGTTTCTGTTTAGATCAGTGTTCACTTCTGATCCAATCAGTTCTTTCCCATCCACCAAGTCTGAATCTATGGGTCAAAAACATTTCACAGAGAAGGTCAATGTGAGCTGGACAGCCACAGACATGTCCATTCTACCTGATCATATTTTTTTCCAACTTCTTACATTCACTTGTACCTTTCTGGGAAGGCGCTGAGGAGCAGAGGAGCAATACTCAACAGAGGCAGGGAAGTCTAGCAAACACTCTTAGTAGCTGTTATTTACCGAGCACTCCCTATGTGCCAGATACTGTACTGAGTACATCACAGGAATTATCTCAGTGGCTATTATTATTAATATCATTTCACAGTGAGAACACCAGGCTTAGGGAGCCGGCTAGACCAAGATCTACATGTGTGGAGAGCAGAGCTCAAACCAAATACATGCTTTTAATCACTGTACTTACAGTCAGACACACCTGGTTTCAAATGTTGAGGTTGCCACTAGCTACGTGATTTTGGACTAACTACTCTGAGCCTTAGTTTCTTCACCTGTAAATGGAGATAAAAACACCTGTCCAATAAAAACTGTTTAACCTAGGCAACTAAGAAAAATCAGTCTTTTCCTCCATTTACCTGGGCTTTCCTGCTTCGTCCAAGCACACCTATTTTGTCTTACTCCCCCTGACTGTAACTGAAATCTTCAGAGCCTTTCACCCATCCCTCTGATCTCTGGGAAACCCTGACCTCAGAAAAATAGTTTAAAAAGTGACAAGAAAGTAGCATTTGGAGAAACCTGGATTTGAATCTTGCGTCAGCATTATACTAATTACTTGACCTTAGGCAAGTCTTTTATAGTTCTGAATCAGTTTCCCCATCTGTAAAATAACATGTGGAATTGATGGTGGTGGTGATGATGTGTGTGTCTGTTCTTAGTTTTAAATTAAGAAATGCATGTGAAATGATCTGGAAACTTTAAGGCACCAGACACTTGGAAAGAATTATTATTGAGGCAGAAAAATCCTAGAATGACCTTTTGGCTTATAGCCTGGTTCCCAAGATGTTTTAGGGAGGCCATTGTTTGCACAAAACTTCCATACTCCTCATTTGTAGCTGCATGTGTTTGTACGTCTTACTTTCTAGGTGGCAGGAATTTTGAGTTTATGGTGTGTCTTTCAAGTTTCTTTACAGAACTTGGAGATGATGGATGCCTAATACACACTAGATATGCAGATAAAATTCAGGCTTTCTATGCATCTTCTTTTATGTTTTTGTTGCAATGTTTTTCAATAGTGTGGAGATTTCTTAACAATGGGAGTGAAAGCCTTTGAAAAATCTTGAAAAGTCCTGTATAAATGCAAAGGTATTACTAAATTTACAGGAGATGCTATTACTACTAATACTGTGCAAATTTATTAGTAGTAATGGAAATAACTCTAAGCTTTTATTTCTGTTTTGTTCTTTGCATTTGGCAAATACATCCTATATAGGTCAAATTTCTACATTTCTGCATCGTGCATGCCTTAAGGCATGTCTTGAGATATCAAAAGAAGGAGGAAACATAACAATGAGGAATCACTAAATGTTAGAGCTTAAAGATCATTATCTTCAGCCTGTCATTTTACAGAGGGGGAGACTAAGTCTAAAAGGCATTAAATGACTTGCGTAAGGTCACACAGCAAAATAGTCATCTTTTTCTGTCATTATTCTCCCTCTGAAAATATGTTGGTGTCATCACTATTGTTGACATTTCATTGGAAAGAGAACAATTTTTTAAATGAGATATTTTCTTCCAACGATCAGTGCAATGTATCTTAAGTCACTGATGGGGGTAGTGGAGATGAGCTCATGGAAGGAAACCAGAAAAAGCCTCCAGGCTCACCAGTTGTTCGTTGACTTAATCCAAAGGCATCATTCAAGGGGCTAATCATGTAATAGTAAAAACGCATCTAACCAGGTGAATTTTCTCAAATTAAATATCGAGTCACTTCGTTTTGTATAATTGTTTCCTGAACATCTACTTCATGCCAACAGTGTGCTAGGTTCTGTAAGGAAATAAATTTGAATTACTCATAGATAAAAATAAGTAACATTTATAGAACAGAAGCAATGCAGCACAATGGCCAAGAGCACGCACCATAGGAGATTGTTTCTAGATCAGGAAATCAGAAGAAGCTTCAAGGAGGAAGTGGAATTTGAGTTGAGCCTTGAAGGATTTATTTATGCAGAAGTATAAATGGGAAGCAGGCAGCAGTTGGTTCAATAAAAGTGGACCCTGGGGTATGTGCAGGAGAGTAGGCAGAGGGTGAGGCCTGAAACCCCAGGTGAAGCCAGATCACAAGGGGCCTCAGGTACCGGGCTAAAGAGTGTGCATTTAAAATTGAAGGTCCTTAAAATGGATCTTTAAAGAATCAAATGGAAAAAGAACTAAAATAAAAAATAAGACCTAAAACTTTGAGACATGGTGATAATTCATCAGCAGGAATTGACAAAATATGGGCTTATTTATCTCATTAGTTCTCTTCTGAAAATGCCACACCAGTTTACAGATAAAAAAGGGGCCTTTTTTTTTTTTAAACCACAAAGGGAGTTGATTTTGCAAACAACATACTTGTTTATTTGAAGAGTTAAAATATTCTTTCTGAAATGTGATATAATTTTGATATTTAAAATAAATATAATCGTAGGTATTTTTCTTGATTAGATAAATAGATCTAGAATTTAAATTTTATTTGTGAATTCTTTGCCTCCCTCCCTTCTTTCATTCCTTCCTTCTGCTTGCCCTTGAGCTCAGTTCACACCTCTGGTCTAATAACAGGTGTTTTCTCGTTCTTTACTTCTGATCTCTCCTTCATGTTTTGAATACTGTCTTACGTTCACATTTCATATTCATTGTGACATGAACTCTTAGCCACTAGGGCACCTAACATCCTTGAGTGCAGAGTCGAAAGGGACAGTAGAGACAATCTACTAGTTAGTAGAGTCTAACATTCATGTTTCAGCTGAGAAAACTAAGGCTCGGGGAGGAACATGACTTTTTCAAGAAGACTGAGCCAATTCAAGGCAGAACTGGGACCTGGACTTGTTCTCTGTCTGCTATCCTGTGCCCATTTCAGTGAATTGTCTGAGCACTGGTATAAGCAGGGCTCTAGAAAAGAATTTAGCTTTTTAGAAATGGTTCACAGAGTCTAAATAGATTTCTCATGTACTACTTCAAGACTTAGAATCCATGAAGTATTTAAAGCTGGAGGGAGCCTTAAGATCATCAAATCCAGCATCCTCCTTGCTATGGTTTAAATGTGTACCCCCAAATTCCTGTGTTGGAAACTTAATCCTCAATGAAACAGTGTTGAGAGGTAGGGCCTTTCGGGAGGTGTCTGGGTCATGAGTAGATTAATGCCATTGTAAAAGGGCTTGCTGAAGGGAGTTTAGCCCCTTTTCAACCTTCTGTTCCTTCCACCATGTGAGGACACAGTGTTCTTCCCCTCCAGAGCATGGAGCAGAGAGCAGCCTTCACCGGACGGCTGAACCTGCTGGTACCTTGATCTTAGACTTCCCAGCCTCCAGAACTGTGAGAAATAAATTTCCGTTCTTTATAAATTACCCAATCTCAGGTATTCTGTTATGTGAAGTGGACTAAGACATTCCTTTTGCAGAGGAGAAAACCAAGGCTGAAAGAAGACAGGGGGTCTTGCCCATCTCACATGACTGAAGAGGGGCAGAGCAAGGTCAGAGATTCCAATCTGCTGACTTCCAGGCCCATGTTTTCTTTCTGTACCTGCTCATCCTTATTTTTCAAAATCAATCCATTTCAAGAATCCATCTCTTTACAGTCATGTATACTGAAAGGAATTCTGCTTCACAATGCCTAGAGGAGCTTCAAGTGGAATGTATCCAAACCAGGAAGAAACCACTCCCATGGACTTCCTCTAGATGGTTAGTTCAGGTAGGTGTGCAGTGTGGCTGGGGATGTGAAAAGCTGGACAATTCTGCTTTAATGGGTTCTTTATCCTTTCACACTCAGAAAGAACCACAGTTACTGGCTTCTTGGTGAAACCAGAACCCAAGACAGTGCAAGTGGACTTGGGAACCTGGTGAAGCAATACCCGACCAAGTCAAAAACAAGATTGCATGTGTACTTCCGTACCTACCTTATTCTTCACACTCACAAAGTGAACACGCGGCTGAGGGCTCAATAGCCAGACTGCAGTGAGCATGGGATGTGCATAAGTGTGCACGTGTGCATGAAAGCACTGTGTAAACTAGAAAGTACATACAAAAGGAGAAAACAGAAAGAAACTCATAGCTCTTCCTCTTATTATTCCATTCTCTCTCCTCTGTTATAGATTAGACCCAGAGAAGAATATTGTTTCAAATCTCCAGCAGCCACCCATAGTTCCCAGCCTTGTCTGCCTTGTAAAACCACCTGGGAGCTTTGAAAATAATATTGATGCCTGAGCTTCACCCCCAGGGATTTGGATTCATTGGATCTAGGATGAAGTCTAGACATCATGATTTTCTAAAACTCCCCAGATATCTAACATGCACCTAGGATGGAGAATTACTCAATTAGACTATCAAGTAGATTTTCTTGACTGCTGGGATCCATTCTTTGGGCTGCTGCTAACTATTTTGCAGCACAAATGGCTAAATATACTTAAAATGTGGTCTTATACTGCATCCATTCAATTTAATAGACACTTGTTGAGTGCTTTCTGGTGCTAGATGGACTGGGCTGGGTGCATAGGTGAATGAAAATGTCCACTGCCTAGAAGAACATAGAGGAAAATAAAGTGTTCAATCATCTGTGCAAAGAAACAATCACAATAATACATTAAACTTTCAAAAAAAAGAGAGAACAGAACTGTGGTTGTTAGAGGTGGGAATGGGGAAGGGGGAGAGGTGTTAGCGGCAAACTAGTTAAGGGTCACAGAGACTGATTATGTTTTGTAAACGTGAGTATACTAATTACCCTGATATGATCACCACATATTGTACACATGTATTGGTATTCGATTCTGTACCCCACAAATATATGTAACCGATTATCTTTCAAAAAAACTGTCAAAAAGTATAACTACCATCTAGTAAGGGAGCAATTATTTTTTCCTGGGAAAATCCTAAAGGCTGCACAAAATTGAACCTTGGAGATTTTATAACATATAGGTATATATTTTTTTATCTTCTTAGGAGAAGATTCCTTTGTAAAAAGAGACATGCTGGATTGAAAAGTTGGTTCGATAAGTCCTCCATGGCATACAAATGAGCCCTGGGCTAGTGCCTGAGTTTGGAAGATGGAGGCTCCTATGTATAATGCAGAGTGGGAGTAGGGGATCAGGACTGAATACAGTATAAGGAGGTGGTCAAAAGAACGTGTAGTAGCTTTTTGACCAAGAACAGAGGCCATAGGGCCATTTTTAATAAGAACTTTAAAAAAACAAAATGTTGGGTATTAGGGAATGTAAACCCCACTTTCCACATTTACTAAGAAATCGTCAGTTAAATACACATTGCTCATTAATGATTTGGTGAGAGTGGACTCTGTATGGAAAATACAAAGAAGTGCTGAATCCCACTTTGAGATGGGCAGAGTAAACCCAGGGCATGCACATGGGACAACCAACTTATTGAGTAGGGTAGTTGGATTTTGCAATTGTAATTGTGGGACACCCAGTGAAATTTGAATTTAAATGAACACTAATCCTTTTTTAGTATAAATATGTTCCATGCAGTCTTTGGATATACTTATATTAAACAATTATTCGTTGTTTATCTGAAATTTATATTTAACTGGCATCCTATATTTTCTCTGGCAAACCTACTATGATTACGATTGGGTAGGGTTTTACAGTTAGGGAAGGAGACAGGAAATGAACAAAGGCATGTAGGAGGGAAAGTGTAAGGTATACTTAGGGAATAGAAAGAAGTAGGGTGGGAGTGAAATATAAGGTGTATTGGGAGTCATCTGGGCATTAAGGTAGGAAAAAAACATAAAGCCAGTCCTAGAAGGCCATGAATGCCAGTCTGACTGATTTGTTCTCTGACAATGAAGGGCACTTTGACATGCTAAAGAGAGAAAAATCATATGCTCCACCCATCCAACCAATCATCCATCTATCTAACTATCCATCATCCATTCATCCATCCATTCATACAGCCATCCATCCATTCATCCATCTATCTACATCAATGTATCTGTATCAATATGGCACATGGGAAAGTTCAAGTCCTCTGAACTTATATTCTGGTTCTGCTCTGTATGTGCTCACTGAGTGAATAAGGTGTTACAAAATGTTTTCACATTCATTATTTCCATTGAACCTTCAGGGAGATCATTCTGCTGTCATAGGAGGATAGATTGGAAGGGGTGGAGTAATAGATTGGAGATAGACCACTGAACAGCTGGTATATACTCCAGAGTGAGATTTAACAAACACCTGAACTGGAGCAGTAGAGAGGTGAGCTGAGAATGGGAGAAACAGATGAAAAGAACACAGAAATAAAAACAAGGGAAAGTTCTGACACCCGCATTTTGGTCTCCTTGACTTTTCTTCCATTTCCTCTAGGGACATGTCCTGGATAAGGGTGAAACCAGATGCTCCTTGGCAGTTTCAGATGACACAACCCCTAACTTTCCATTGGCCCAAAATAGCCTCTTGTCCCACAGGCTAGTGATTACTGGGACTCAGATTCCTGTTTGGAAAACACGGGGAAGAAGCCAGGCATTTGCCCACTTACTCTCTCACCAGCTGACCCAGGGCATTAGCACCCTGGTGCCTGCTGATGCAGAGCATCTGCCAATTTCAATTAGTCTCGTGGCCTGGCTAAGCTGGGCATGTCCTGCATTGCTGCTAAAAGAAGCCCTCCAGGAATGGGCTGTGAGACTCAGAGAGTTTTTTTTTTCCCCTACTGTCAATCAAGGCTGACTGCTTGGCATTTTGAGGTAGGGGTAGGGAAAGAGGAAGAGATAAAAACATTAGAAGGAGCAGAAGAAAAATCCAAATATTAATCTAATGGTCACTTCTGAAAACAGAGAAAATGCTCTAAACAACCGACCTAGATTGTTTTTTCTTCCCTTTGCTTGAACTTTATAAAGTCCTTTCAGCAGAATAAGCCAAGCAGTGGTGAGATGACTGGTGAGAGCATGTTGCTGGTTCAGAGCAGGTTGCTTGGAGATGGACAGGTTATGATCTGCCTGTGAGAAGCTGTGGAGCTGTGTTCTCCCTACCACCATGCCAGTCGACCCTCATCTGTAGACTCAGGGATTCTGAAGGAACTGAAGGACTCTAGTTCAGGAGTTCAGTGTCAGATTGAGCTTTCAGGTGGTCCCATTTTGACTCTGAATGTCGATTTTAGTATCTAAAATTGTTTTGTTGTTGTTTGTTTCTATGATTAGGGTCCTACTTGTATTCAATTTCCTATAGGACTAGGGTTCTGTCTGGCTAGTCTACAGTTATTAAAATCCCATGCTCAAGTCCTCAAGTCCACCAGGTTAAGGTCCTGCTTCCCATGGGCAGAATTTTCTGATATTTCTGATTTCTGTTTACTTAGAGAAAGAGGAATCTAGGGCAGCTGTTCTATCCTGGGTGGTTAAACAAACCACTGGGAAGATTTTTAAAAATATAGACACCTGGGCCCCATTTTCAGAGATTCTGATTTAACTCATTTGGGGTGAGGCCTGGGCGAAGGTATTTTTTAAAGTTCCCTATACGATTCAAATGTACAGGTCAGGATTGAGAGCCACTGGTCTGGGATTGTAATGATGTGAGTTCAAATCTGACTGCATCATTTATTAACTGGGTGACCTTGTGGAAGTTATTTAGGTTCCTGTGTTGTCAGTTTCCTTGTCTCTAAAATTACAACTCTCTCGTGGTCGAACAGTATTTTGGGTAGCATGAACAGCATCTAGCATGGCAGCTGATACAAAAGGGGGATGTGATATTATTGCCTATTGCCAGTCTCTTGTCCTTATGTTCAACTGCTTTCTAGGGAAATCACTCTTCCCTGGGCTTCTCGCACAGGGATCGCCTGTCTGAAGCCCATGGATACACTCTTTACATACATGTCCAGAGAAAATTCTTCACTCTTTCTCACCTAACTTCTGCTCAACCTGAGGGGCATATCCAATCCTCAGCACCTTGACTTTGCTTCCTGATCTACCCTACCACCTATGGGATCTGTTCTCAAGAAACTGGGGAAACCAGGACAGCAAACTGAGTTCACCCTTTGGGTAAATTCTATTCAACTGGCGGTGACTATGTGGAGTATGACCTTGAGAAGGATTCTGAGGCGGAGGCTGAGCTCAGCAAGGACTTATTAGTGATGTCTGCCATATATGGAGGAGTGGGGGAGAGATGGCTGGTGCTGGTGTCCAAGACTATTGCAGAACCAGCAGGGCCTGGGACATTGTCCCTTCTCTTCTCCATCAATCCAAAACACCAAATAACTTTGTAAAATGTTGACCCCGGGAGGATCGGGTATTCCTGAGTTTAGTGAGTAGTTCCAGACCACTCTGTCTACCCTACCCTGGCATCTCACAGGAAACCCTTCACATCTGATATGAGGTTGAAGGGATGACAGCTGCCCCATTTCCAGGTATTGGAAACAGCTGGCACAAAGCTCTAGTAATCCCACCCTCAGATTGTTCAGCACAGAGCAGTATGGTGTCCACTGCTGGAAGGGCCTCCATGCAATGTGAGCCTGTATGCATGTTAATCCTGAAAAGAGCAAGCCAGTGCTCTCTTGAAAGCTAAAAACTATAAGCACCACTAGTATTCTCCCTTTTTGATGGAAGCCCATATCCTCCCAGACATGTAGCTGGTTATTTTCTTTTTCTTTTGCTTCTGTATTTTCCTGATGCCTTTCACACTATTTCAATTTTGCAGTGGTTATAAGGGTGGCTCCAGATCCAGACTGCATGGATTCCAGTCCCTGCTCTGCGACTCACTAGCATTGTGACCTTTGGCAATGTAATTGATTCCTCTGTGCCTTATTTTCCTTATCTCTAAAACAGGAGTACTAATATTACCCCCTGGTTTATGGATTGTTGTGACACGACTAAATCTGGATGAGGTGCCTTGAACGCTGCCTGCTTATAGCAAGCACTGCTCATTGTTATCATGTAATGGGCTGAACGTATGTCTAGGACGTGGGACAGAAGGTGGGGATAGGATTTTCCTGATGTGTCATGGCTATTTTTAGAAATGTGACTGTGGCTCCTTGTTTCTCTTTCAGACTATGTGAGTTCATCCGTTTCAAGTGGCTTCATCATTGCCATTCAGCTGGATGGATACAGGGATGGATAATGGGCTACATGTGGAATGTGCAGTCTAGAAAAACACCTTTTATTGTAGTGTATCTTCTCCATTTGCCTAAGTGTGTGTACTGGCCACAGCTTAACTGCCAAGCAGTATTGCTAGTGGATAAATAAGAGTTGCCTCTCGGAGTCTTCCAGAAAAGACAAAGTGGGCCTGGATGCTAAGGACACAGACACCATGTGATCCCATCTAGGAGTCAGAGAATACAAAATCAGAGAATACAAGGAAAGAGTTCTGAAGTCTGCACTAGGTGAGCCCGGCTCATCACCAGTCAACAGACTACTAAGAGTTTGTAAATACTTTTGGAGGCTGTTCCATGGGCACTTTTGTAAGTATTTTATGTGTATTTTCTCATTTGATTCTCACACAGTCCTATAAGGTTGGTGTATTTTTACCTGTCCTTTACAGGTGAGAAAACTGAGGCACAGAGAAGTTAAGTGACTTGCCCACAGTGACACAGATCTCATAGCAGAGCTGGGATTCAGATCTCAGTGGTTAGACTCCAAAATCTATACCCTTAACCACCATACTATATGCCCTCTGAGAAGTGAGAAGTTGGATCCCAGAGGAAGCAGCCCTGAGGACATCAGGAAGGGAAGAAGGGCATTAAGTGGGAGTAGGAGTGGATTGAACTAGAAAGAAGACACAGGTTTCTTAGAGATTCAGGCCCAAAGGACTCTGGAGCAGGAATAAGCACCAGGTGGCTGGGATGAGGAATTCCAGTGAGGTTTGTCACCTAAACTGGTCAAAGCTCCACTCAGAATGACATTCCCTACTGTACTGAAGTAGGTTTTACTTCTCCGAAGAAATCTGCTATTGGGTATGGTATTGCCATGATATATCATGAGACACCCTTGTCCTCAAAGATATCCTCTCAAGAAGAGATCTATCCAGAGTGCTCAGGGGTGGCAGTGAAGTGAGGCGAGAGCTCCACATCCTTGGTGAAGTTATAAAGCCCAAAGGAACTGAGGTACAAACCCATTTAGTTTCGGAGAGTTCTACAAACAGTGACTCTACGGTATGCAAATCCAGCAGTCTAATCTAGGATTTCCTGACTCCGAAACTCAGCAAAACACACTGGATCTCTCTGCTAGGCACTGTGTAATATGATGTGAGTGAGTGACTTAAAATATAGGTAAATAATGTTGCCTGGCTTTGAAAGTAAGGCTAGAGCCAGGCAGAAAAAAAGTTTGCACCTTGAATATTTGGGCACTTTTGCCCAGGCATTTTCTGCCCAATTGTCTAAGAGTTGGTAACATTTTTACAGTTACATATGAAGTGAAAACCTTCCTTAGGGCACATGCGCCCCCTTCCCAACTCCCATGCTCACCCAGGGTGCCTCCTGATTTCAATCTTGTGGCAAGTGCCAAGTAACAAGGGCACCAACAATGGAGTGAGGCAGGAAATGGATGTGAATAATCTCAGAATGTCCCCCAGCCTTTACTTGCTTCAAAAACCCCTTTAATCTCTTTTTACTGAAAAGGATGAAGTAGGAAGAATGGAATTGTAGTCTTAAAACTGGAATTTACCTCTAAGATCATCCAGTTCAGCCTTTTCCTGTGACAGATGAGGGGCGTGAAGAGACTGGGTTGGCCAGTCTAGTTAATAACTGAACCAACAGGACTCCTTGCTTCTAAGGCAGGCTTGGTAGAATTCAGGTTTCCATATTGCCTAATAGATGGGTAATATGTTTGGACACCCTCCCCTCCATCCCATATATACAGAAAATCTTCAATGCAGTTTGCAGCCTAAAATATGCAGGAGTGTGCACACACACAGACACATATATACAGAAAATCTTCAATGCAGTTTGCAGCCTAAAATATGCAGGAGTGTGCACACACAGAGACACACACACACACACACACACACGGATGGTGTGGGGATGGGAAGAGATTATGTTCAAGTCCTCATTTCCAGAAACTAGTTCCTACAATCAGAAGAAGGTTTGCCACAAAGACTGGGGAAGCCCTTTGTATTTACAATCTGGTCATTCTGGAGGGGTGAATGTAGGACTTCTCAGCTGGACACTAATAGCTGATTAATTCAGGACACTTATTTAATTTGTGACCAATATAGCTCTATTTTACAGAGAAAGGGCTATGTTGGCATGTGCAGAGCCACTCCCCAGATGGAATAATCTTTTCCTTAATAATTTTCTGCATGTTGCTTCTCATTTCTCTCAGTCGTTCCAAATGTGTTACGAATGACTACATGCTTTGGGTCCCAAATCCACTACTGCTGTCTCTTTGAAAGGAAAGAAAAAAAAAGTTGTTGACTGTAAACTGTAGTGAGCTTTCCTGTCCCACCTTTACGTTCTCACTTTTAAATCATCAGAGCGTTCTCCCAACACTAAGCCATGCTTCACCTGACAGCACCCGTTGTTCTTGGGTTTTTTAGGGAATGGAAACCTAGATGGTTTGAATGTTGTTTTCAGGGCCATGGAAAGAAGTAGTGTCTGGCTAGGATCAGAACTCACAGCTCCAAATTCTTAGGCTGTGCTATCTTCCTTTTACCCAGAAGAACACGTGGAAGGTTGATTGTTTAATCCTCTTAGTTCAATGATTCTCAAATTTGAGTGGGCACAGAATCACCTAGAGGGTTTGTTAAAACAGATTGCTGGGTCCTAGCCCCAGAACCTCTGATTCAGTAAGTCTAGGATGGGGCCTGAGAATCTGCATTTCTAAGTTCTCAGAGATGATGTTACTGCTGCTTGGAGATCACACTCTGAGAATCACTGCGTTAGTTCAACTAGAGGAGAGAATGGATATTGCCATCTCCAAGTAAACACTGCGTAGTATCTTTTGGAGATGTCTGCTGTTTAAGGGTTTATATTTGATGTCTTTTTCCTGTTTCCTTCCCTGACATGTACCAAATCCCAGTTTAGAAACTAATTTTTAAATGTTGGGGCTCAATGGAGAATGCAGCTCGGCTAAATAAATATGAATGCATACTGCAGTACTTGATATGTATTTTTCCAAATTGTGAGCACTTAGGCTAGACAAAAATATTTCCCCTGGGTTCAGCCATTCTATGCAGACCAGATCCTGGTTTCTAAGGAACAACTTGAAATAGAATATAGTACCAGAGTACAGTGCTGCAGAAGCATCCATATGCCCTTTTTAAATGTAGAACACACACCTCAAACTCAGTATTTCCACCAACACTTTTTGGTCATTTACAGGCTTTTAACATGTCCTGTCATTAACTACAGCATTTTGTGTGAGGATTTTTCAGGACACAAAGGCTTATTTTTCCAAAGGAAAGTATTTTTGTTTCACCGGATATAAAAAATAAGCAGCTTACCCTTAAATATGTAATGAAAGCAAAGGTCATATTTAGGGTGTGTTTTTGTTTCACCGGATATAAAAAATAAGCAGCTTACCCTTAAATATGTAATGAAAGCAAAGGCCATATTTAGGGTGTGTGTGTGTGTGTGTGTGTGCGGTGAGATTTAATTGAAAAACCAGCTTTTACGATTCCATGCTAGTGGCATTATCAAGCACACAGGATTATTGTTATTCAGAAAAGCAAATGCCAGGTTGGGGAGGTCCTGATCTGGTGGTTTGTGCCTAGTAAATAATGAGAGGGGTTGTGGTAAAGGCCTATGTAAATCCTACAGAGTGCCACACAAATGGGTCTTTTTCTTAATGAGATATATAATGCATAAGGTGACAATATTTTTCTGTTAATATGTAAACATATTCTTCAGGTAATTTACTGCATCTAATCACATATCAAAAAGGAGGCTGCATTTTTTTCTCCTACATAAAATTAGAATAATGGCCAGAATTGAGAGAATATATGAAGATACTTCGAAAGACTGTGGGAGAGGGGCAGGCGGGGTGTTTGTTAGCTGGAATATCCATAAATGCTGGCTGGTCTGGAGTGGCTTGCCACTTGTCACTGAGTTTGCCTCTTACCGGGGAAGTTCACCAACCACCACTTAGTTCAATGTAACCAACAAGAGTCAGATTTGCAGCCATTACTCCCACACCAAAACAACCAACATACCTTTAAAACAACAGTTAAAACCCACAGCTAAAAAACAATAGCCCACGTTCCGTCAAACACTAATTTTGCTGGTCAACACTCTGAGGTTGGATCAAATCCATGGATGATTCTTTCCAGGCAAAATCACTTTATCTACCTACATTTATGTATATATATATTGTTTCTTATCCCGATTATGAACATTCTTAACAGTGGCTTACCAAAATATGCAGCCGTTTCCATTTTAACTGACTTGTACAATAGGCTTAATGTTCGAACATGATGGAGACATGTGTTTTACTTGAAGCTTAAACCCTAAAGCTGCTGGGAGAGCTGGCTGAACTGAGGCAAGGCCTGAAGACTTCTGTTGCAGTTCAAAAGGTGTTTGACATTTTATCCAGAGTCTAGAACCACTTAAATGAATGAGGGACAATTAAACGCGGATCCATTCTAAGATTTAGTTCAGATTCTCACTCAGAACAGTGATATTATTCTTAAAATTAATACAGCTAATAAAAAGACTTCGTAGATACAGCTCATGACCACAGAGGCTTATCAGTATGGTGAAAAGCAACAGATTAAAGCAATCTGAGTTATTTCCAGGCATCTTAATGATTAAACAAGTTTAACTGCTTACCCAAGGAATACAGTACAAATTGGTTAAGTTGGTTAATTTAGTAGATGCCTCCTTTTTGCTGTTGTTTCTCTGACCTCATCGTCTAATGAAAATGTCCAATCATGTGTACCAAACTCTTTTAACCTCAACTAATTTGGATGTCATATTTAATTTTCATTTCTTTTTACAACTCTTTCAAAAATATTTTAGTCTTCCTTGGGGCTGGCCTGTGGCTCACTCGGGAGAGTGTGGTGCTGATAACACCAAGTCAAGGGTTAAGATCCCCTAACCGGTTATCTTTAAAAAAAAAAAA
>NW_007726213.1:741911-754466 GCF_000696425.1 Galeopterus variegatus | reverse complement strand
AAAATCCCCCAACCGGTTTTTTTTAAAAAAAAAAAAAAAAAAAAAAAAAAAAATTTAGTCTTGCTTGACTATGAAAATTGGTTAAGCCTGAAGTTCGTCAAAGTTCTAGTTCCATGGCTGGCCTGTCCCGGCACTCAAGGGCTTCTCTTAGAGTTTAGAGTACTTTCCAAGTTCACTGGACAAATTAGAATGGAGCAATTCATCCCATTCGATCTGTTCTTCCATATACACAGCACAAGTCAATGTTTGTTATGATTTGCTTGATCCTTATTTATAAGACAATACAAGAGGAAACCATGTGTGTATGTTTGAAATAGAAATGATACATTGCACAGATATAGTTCACCACGTTCTGGGATGGGTTGTCAGTGTTCAAATGGGGAGCCTGAAAAGCAGGAACAGATGCTTTTTTTCCTTAATGGCCCTTTCTCTCATTTAAAATCCTTCCATTTATTTTCCTAAGATTTAGTGATAACTTTAAACACTTTAACTAAATTACCCAGCGGCTTGGCAGCCATCAAATCCTTTTAGAAATCCTAGCAATCTGTTAGATCGTGGGTACTATGATATAAAATCTGCGTGCTCCATGTACAAAAATTAAATCAGTGCAATGTATACAAATACATACTGCAAATGGCACCATTACCAAACTGAGGGTACATGACCTATCTCTAAACTTTGAATTTTTATATGTTTTTCAGTCATTGACTTTCTAAATTTGGGCCAATTTATTCTCATTATCCCTAAGTAAACATACTTTGAATTTTTTAAAGTTATTTTATAGTCAAATAGAACCAGCCAGCCCTGATTCATGAATCCTGATGTTGCTAGGATACATGGTTTGGTATTTGATGAAAGTATATAACTTCAAAGAGGAAAACTTTCAAGTGTCCTAGAAAATGACACTCCCATCTTCCACCGTGGAAGACAGACTCAATCCTACAGCTTCTCAGAAGCTCACAGACTGCAGGACTGGCCTCCCTGTGCTTTGAAATAAGCATCCTCTCTGGAGGGCTGTTCGATTGTTAAAACTGGTAAAAGTTGGTCTTAAAGCAAGGAACACACGTATTTATAATAAAGCACGTTTTCATGTTTCTTTTACAGTGAAGAGAAAAAAACCCAGAACCCCCAGATTTTATGTACTTTGAAAATATATTTAAAAACATTAAAAATTCTATATTTAAAACATATATTATATGTTAATTAGTACACTTAAATAGAACTTGTATTTACAATAGGCTTCTGATGCGGTTAAGTTTTAATGCCAATTTTTTTCAATAACATAATTATATAAATATACTAAAATACAATAAATATTTTTTTTTTTGTTTTACATGGTGAATAATATCTTTACCATAGAGAGAACAAGGCCACAGACATTTACTTACATTTCAATGGGAATCACCATAAAAAAGCAACAGGCCTGCTGCCATGCATGAGACACTTCTGCCACAAAGAGACCACAGCAAGACTTTAAAAAACAAACAAAACAGAACAGAACAAGAACAAACAGCAACAGAGAAAGATTTTAACAAAATAAATCTTAGGTCAACATAAACCACCAAGCATGTGATTGTGATATCTTATTGGGTAAGAGAGAGCCAGTGACCACACAATAGCCAAATGTCTCCTACAAAACCACTTCACAGATCTGGCCCTTGTGATACTTTGAGATTGTGATGGGGACTTACGTTTTTAAATTTTGTCCCCCAAGAGGAAGCTGCAAAAAGTTAACATACAGAAGATATTCCAAGCATTCATTACATGTTAAAAATAATTACAAAGATAATATTTTCAAACAGCACAAAACAAACCTATACTACACAAAGCCTTCCTTCTTTTAAAGACAGGTGTTCAGATGGTACTGTAAAAGATGGGCTAGTTCTAAATGAAAGACTGAACAAATAGAAATCATCTGGTGATGGTATCTTCATCCCCTGTGTCATGGTGGACATCCTGTTTAGCATATCCCTCACTCAGCTTGGATGCAGCAATTGCTTGCAGCTTTCTAATACTCCAGGACGCTGGTTCAGGTGGTTACCAATAACATTTTCAGTGGATGGAATGGGTGAATGGGCTCAGCACTAATTTTCACTGGGATCCATTTTTCCTAGGATCACTATTCCAGGCTCACAACTTGACTTCTCCAAACTCAAAATGGCAGAGGTGAGGCAGGCATCCTCCACATGTACAGACAGGCCGGGCAGGAGATTGCTGTGGTCTTCACTGGGGAGCAAAGTTTTGTCAGCTCTGTCCTGGCCTCTTCCATTGAGCAAGGTACCTTTAAGCCTTGGTGTCGTAGATGTTCAGACACCTTCCCAAAGTCTTGTCTTTGGACAAGATTCTCTCTCAGTAGCCTTGATCATTTAACCTGAGTTTGGGGCCTTTTCCTGTTCCCTTTCCCCTTACCCAAAGTTCTCATAAGATAAAACCCTGGTTTCCTCAAGTCTAGTTTCAAAGCAATAAGTGTTCATGTAGCAAAGATCTTCTGTGTCATTGCATCAATCTCATGATCACAAATGCCACATTTGGCTCCGAACCTGCTCCAGGCTAATCCAACTTTATGCAAAATTATCCAGGGGTGGAATGGAGGGCATAAGTCGGCTTGAGTGTGATCCTCCAGTTGAGAACCTCTTGAGCACAGTTAGAAATGTAGGCACTTAAAGCATGAGTTCCAAGCAACTCAACACATGTCATTCCAGAGCTACCTCCAAAAGGTCCTTCAGAGGCCTTCCTTATGGAATGTCTCAAGTACCATTTGCCACCTCTACCTGGAGCTTGGAATGGCCACTCAGAAATTCCTCCTGCACTGCCGGGAAATAATATGTCAGCCCCACATAGCCTCCATATAGCTGTTCGGTCTCATTTCACTGGCAATGTGGATTCGTGCCCTGATCTAGATGTTTCTGGGTTCATACAGAACTCTACTCTTTGCTTGAAAGACATTTCTAAGCCTTACCATGGTTCACCCAAATGTTTACCCCTCATAAAAAAAAAAAAAAAACACTTTATTTTTGTTGCTCTTTTTCTCTTGCAAAAAAATAAAAAAGAAAGAACTGTTTTCCCTGCTTACAGGAGTGCCACCACGTGACACAATTTGTTCACAGCAGTGGTAAAGTATTTCAGGGCGTGCAACTGATTTTTCTTCCTTAAGCTAAAACGAGACAAAGAGGGGACCAGAGGGGGAGGGAGGGAAAGAATGTGCTCTAAGCCAATGTTAGTCTTTCCAACAAAAGAAGCTTCCAACACCCAAAGAGTGGAGTGAGCGGGGGCCTGGGACCTACATCATGGGAAGTGGGGTGTGAGCATCTTGTTCAGTTGCCTTAATTTTTATTCACTTTCCAGTCATCTGATTGATACTGCAAACATCTCTACAACATACAAATGTATCTTTTATCTGCCAGGATATATAATGAAGAAATTCTTTCCCCATCCTTACTCCCTGGGGGAACTAAAAAACAAAACAAACAAACAAACAAAAAAACCACAAAACAAACAAAAATATTCCCCTCCCATCCCCCACCCCCTAAGCCAGTAAAGCAATGACAACAGCACCTTGACATTGTTTTAATTCCAAAGCTATCAGAAGTTAAAAGCAGTAAAACAGATATAGTACTAACAAGAACGAAGATATTTACTATCTAAAATGTAAACGGAATGTTTTGGTTCAAATTGTTGTTTTTTTGTTTTTTGTCTGTTTTCCAAAAGAGGACAGTTTATTATCAATTCACAATTAAAGCAGCATGCAATTTATTTTTTTTTTTTAAACTTTTTATGTTTTCAATTCTTGGCAACGGCAACAAACCACAACATTATCAAGGAATGTAATGCATTGTGCGCAAATGACTGTTTCCCTTCTGGTCATGGATATGTCCAATAAATAGATTGTAGAACCACTGTACTGTATAAATTTCATTTATACATGCAGTTCATAAAATTATTTTTTCTTAACTGAATAATTTACCCTGTTATGTATATATACAAATAGATAATTTTTGTCTCAATATAATCTATACAACATAAATCCACTATCTTCCCCTTTTAATGGTCAATGTACATACACAGGAAGTGTCTATCCTTATGAATCGCCAGCCAATTCTCTTTTTGCTATCCATGGTAAGGGCCCGCACGTACGATTGGGTAGTTCGGCATTGGGAGTTCCAATGCCTTTTGTCTATGCCCCTGCAGCCTTCTTTCGTGTAACCCATGGGATTGCACTTGGTCTCGTAGAAGTATTGCTTCAGTTGGCCTTTTGATACAGGGACTTTCTCAAGGACTGTGACCGTCCCACCTGACATGTCCACTGCAGTCTTTTTATCTGCCGCTGTTACCCACTCACTAATACTGTCACATACACTCAGCTCCCCACGGCGGGCAGGGTCAGAGTGGCGCCGGACCCTCATAGACATGTTTGCAGCATCCAGGTAATTTTTGTATTCCTCAAGCAGAAAGAGAAGAGGAGGCTCCAAAGGCACTTGACTACTGAGCATCACCCTGGAAGTGTACAAGTCTGCGTCCTTATTGTTTTCTTCGCTGGGCCGAACTTTCTGGTCCTCATCCAACAGCTCTTCTATCACATGTTCAAAAGTGTCAGCCAGTGACGTCAGGCCTCTTGAACCTGCCTTGGGCCCATTCATGCTCTCCAGAGTCCCATGGGTCCGCACACCCGGGTAGGCCAAGCTGCCTTGTCCTCGGACATTTGCTTCTTTCATGGGGGCAGCCTTCATGCAACCGAAGTATGAAATAACCATAGTAAGGAAAAGGATGGTCATCACTCTTCTCACCTGGTGGAACTGCGGGGAGAAAACAGAAACAAGACACACAGCCGGTTAGGGCTTTCTTTCACAGGGATACAATGTGGCCCATCTGATTGTAATTGCAGTCCATTCTGCAGGGTAAAGGTTTTCTATGTCTTGGTGATAAACTCCAGCTGCACCAGACACAAATCAATGTCAGTCCTCTGCTCTATGTAGTTTAATATAAACCAGAGACGTGCAGTGTTTTCCCCAAGACTGAGCATATAAACCTGAGATTAGATGGCTTCTAAGCAAGTGAAAAAATTGTAGCTTCAAGTTCTCCTTCCTGCCACTTTAGCAGCTTTGTAAGTTTAATTTTTAATGATCTCTGCTCATGCTCTTACAAGAAACACAAAATCAGAAATGTTACTAAGCAACAATTGCAAGTGCAATAGTAATTTTTTTTTTTTTCAAGTTAGCAACAGCGTTTTTTGTATGATTATGTGACAGGAACAGTAGTGGCCTGAGGGATCTGATGGGCCTTTCTAGCTATGTGATGTCTAGGCATGAATAGCACAATAAAACAGCAGGCAGAGAGCTGTAAGGAGACTTGACATCACTATTTCTTTTTTCTCCCATAGAGATAATCTATTATAGCAAAGAAAAAAGGTAATGTTATTGAGTCATCCTATTTTACAGATAAGAAAAACCAAAGGCCATAGAGGACTTGCCTCATGTCATGAAGAAAGTTAAAACATTAGAACTCAGGGCCCCCAACTCCAGTGTTCTATTACACCTGGGTGGTCATAACTAAAAATGTTTCCTTATTTCCAAACAAATCATTTTCTACATGTTCACTTTAATGATGTGTCTATGCCTGGGGCTGATACCATGAAAACAATGTGTCTGCTTAAGAGAAAACTGGAAAAGTCAGCATTAAAAAGGCATTTAAGTCAATTTCAAATGCCTCCCATATGCGGATTCTGTGTTTATCTCCACCAACTCTCTGAAGCCCCTCACCCCTTGTCTCTTCTGGCTAATATAGAGACCTAGCTAAGAAAGCTCAACTTTGAGAGAGAGAGAGAGAGAGAGAGAGAGAGAGAGAGAGAGAGAGAGAGAGAGAGAGTGTGTGTGTGTGTGTGTGTGTGTGTGTTAGTTCTGAGTTTATCATACTTTTAAAAAGCTGAGTGGCATTTTACACATTTTGGTACAGGCAGCTAGTGCTTCTTTCTGTGCTTTTGAAGTTTCCTGGGAAGTCTTTTAACAGCACATCACAAAATTAATCTCTTCTTGTTGCCAGAGAGTTGCTCTACTCTTAATGTGTCTCTACATCTACAAGCACGCTCTAAGAAGCCAATTAAAATGGATGAAGCAAAATGAAAACATACCTATGGACCAACTCAAGGTCACTGTCAGGTATTGAAGGACTTCAGAATTACTTACCTGAAGCACTGTGTCCCTTAGTAGTAAAGAGTAGCATCCCCCAACCCTGACATTCTAACTTTATTCCTACTTCTCAGTTCTAGGGCATGGACTTACAAAAAGACACACATGCCAACATCATTATGCTGTGCAAATAAATAGGAAAAAGGACTGTGATTTTTTCCACAAAGTGATACTGAACGAGAAGGCAACCTACCTCCAGTCAACAGTGTGGAAATGGCTGAAAAATGTGATGTTGAGAATCAAATGTTTCTGCTCTCCATTTTTTTTAAGAGATAACATTTTCTACCACTAAAAGACTTTATTATCAGCCCTAAACACAAATTTCCTTTAGGTTCACTCTCACTTTGCACAAACAGCAACCATGCTCAGAAATGCTTGGATTACACAGTGGTCTGACACTAGGAGGGCCACAATGGTCTGAATAAAATCCAGATGTCTATTCTGCTAATATTTAAACTTTTGTGAATGTTCTGGATTCTGTACCTTTAAAGAAATGGATCCTCCAAGGAGGTTTCTATCACTGGCAGATGGTACTTACACCATTGAATGAAAGACCTTTCTTCTAATATTCCCAGTTCAAATTAAACAACCCATGGGGTACCTTACATTTAAGTCAATGAAAGAAGGCAAATTTGGAATACTTCAGCCATTTACATCACTCTGGTAGAGATATATGTGATCAGCTATCTTTTAATACTATATTTCATCAAGTTTAAGATGCCATCCTTATAAAACATACCATTTTATATGCCACTAGGAAAAAAATGCAGCCAAACTATTGCTATACCACTTAAAGCTTTTATTGTATACTTACAGAAAGAATTTTTTTAGATTTTTTTGGATACGTTTGATCGTATATAACTTTTATGTATATGTAACAAATAAAAACAAGCAAAATAAATTGGTTAAGGCAATGACAACTATGTCATGGCTGCTAAATATGACAAGATGGCATCAACTGTAAGATTTGAGGCATGTTAAAATATGAAAAAAAGATGAATCTTAGAATTAATGAAATACAGTAAATTTAACAAGTATTTATTTTAAGTGATCACACTAACTGCTTAAAATAGCCCAAGGTACTGAGGCATCAAAATACAGAGTTGAAAAATTGTTTTGTTATCATTACTATAATAATGAGTCTTTTAATGGTACTGCCTTTCGCTGGTCTCATTTATCTTTTTATTAGTAAGTTTTTTATTACAAAAGTAATTAATGCTTTATGCACAATTCTCTTATCAGTTCCACAAGCAAATATTTCAGAGGAACAATCGGCATCTAAGTAAATATTACTTGGCCTTCATTCTGAAGTTCAAACGTGGGCAACCCTCAAAGCTGAACGTCTCCACAGATTCAAAAATCAACTAACTGATGATGAAGTCCCACCCCATATCTCTAGCTCTGCCCTCTGAGCGGCACTTTTGAAATTCTGTCTACTCACTTATAAGTCCTTGAAGTCAAGTGGGTCCAACACCAAACTCAATACCTTTTTGTTGAAACAAACCTACCTTTTCTGTTTCAAACAACGGTTTGCTGATATTTTGGAAACTCAGGCACAGGCTAGAAATCTTGGACAATACATTTCTTTAAAAAATATTTTTAAAATATTTTCATTGAAACATATTGATTATATAAATTTATGGGGTGCAGAGCAGTATTTCAATATATGTATACAATGTGTGATGCTCAAATCAGGGTAATGAGCATATTCATCATTATAAAACTTAATCATTTCTTTGTGATGTGGACATTTCACCTCCTCTATTCTAGTCATCTGATAGAATGCAGAAACTTATTGTTAATTATAGATGCCTGGTTCAACTGTACACCAATAGAACTTATTTTTTCTATCTAGCTGTAATATTTTTATTCAAAAATTTTAACATTTACATTATATGTTTGTGGGGTACAGTGTGTTGTTTCAATACATGCATGTGCTGCACAATGATTCACTTAGGGTAGACAGTACAGTTTGTACCCTTTAGCCCATCACCTTTCATTTCTTGAATAGCCTTCAAATCCAGTCAGTAAATACAGCCTGCTGATTTTTCCTTTAAAACATTTCTGCGGTCCATCTCTTTTTCTCCATTCCACTGCTACCATCTTAGCTGAGCCCTCACTATTTCACTTCGTGACTACAATGTCCTTGCTCTATTAAACATCCTTTGTGCTCCATACAACTCTGATGACCACTTCCTGACTAAACACTCTCATCTTATTCTCTCACACAAAAAATTGCAATGGCTTTTTTGTTCCATCAGATCACATCTCACCTTTTCTACCTGGTATTCAACACCCTCCAAAATCTGGTCTCTCCCTACTTAGCTAACTTTTTATTACTTGATGCTTCATCACTTCTGTTCTGATCAGGCCAGAGTCCTTGAGCCCTATATACATTATTGCCTGGAAGTTACCTGTCCCATTCTTCTGGAAAACTTCTCTCTCTCTCTGACTAAATCTTGCTTATCCTTCTTGATGCAGTTCAAGCATCAAATCATGCATGCTGCCTTCTCTACTCCAGCACACACTGCCTTCCTCCTCTAAAATTCCACATTACTCCTACTCAGTACTTCCTTCCCTACTCACCTGTTAGTTGTTAACTGTATTCACTAATTATGGTCAGTCCTCAGTCCTCAGTTGGAAGGTAAGCTTTCTGAGGGAATGGATCATTTCTGCTCCCCCATAATGCTTAACACAGACAAATGGAACGGTAGTACTCAGTAAAAGCTTACTGATGGGTTTAATAAACTAAGAGAAAAGACAGTTCTGACATAATTTTCACAGGAAGCTTTTCATTTGGAAAGCATCAGTGAACTCACTGAAATTCGTAGGTAAAATATAGGCTGTACTAACCCCAAATTATAAGTTCTAAGGAATTTCACAGATGGTGATTATCAGCCATGAGCCATTTCTTGAGTTCTGTTATTATGGTAAAGCTTTACTTGAATAATTAAAAAGCAATTAACAGTACAACATACTAACTGCCCTACTACTTCTTGTGAAGTTCTGTTTCTAATAGATCAATAGGAGACTTGGAAAGCAGTCAGGAGTAGTAGTAGTAATAATAATAATAATAATAATAATTAATAATAATAGCAGAATTTGGAGTTTTCAGTCTTTTAATTTCCTTTATTCTGCTAAGCTCTTCAATGAGTAATTTTACACATTGTATTAGGAAATCATAAAAGATTAAATAAGAACTTCCATGACAATTCTTCATTTCTGCCCTTCAGGCGAGTCTTTATTACACAAAAGATAAAGAGGAAGTGCAATATTGCTAAGTAGATCATTAGTCTATAATCTATTTAATTTCACTGGTGCTGTCTACTTCTGCTACAAGGCTTACAACAGTCAACTCAACTACATCTATAAAATGCTAAGGTTTTCGTAGCTCCACTGTCAGAAAATTCGATATAGTACACAGGACCATAAAGAAAATCAAGTAGAAGTAAAGTTTGGTTTTAAGCATGACTCACAAATCTTAAGCATTTAGCCAGAAGACTACTCGTGACAGCATGCTCTCCTGCCATAGTAATAGCTTATATTCACCTAAAAGACTACAGAGCATTTACAAGCATTGTCTAATTTGATTTTTACAAGGAAACAGGACAGATAGTATTATCCCGATTATACAGAGGAGACAATCATGCTTCAGAGAGGTTAAGTAACCTGTCAAATGTCACAAAGCTAATAGGTCACCTGTATCCTGATGCAAGCTTTGACCATTAGGACATGCTGCCAGTTTTAGAATATTAACTGCAGGGAGGTGAGACGCTATGACAAAGAAGGAGCTAATGAAATGTGGACACAGTTTTCTGCAGTTACATGTATCCTGGAACCTAACGTTCTAAAGGAGCAGCACCATTAAGATATTACTTTCTAGGGCTGATAAATCATGACCTCCATCTAAGACCCTTCAACTTTAAGGCTGGCTCCAGTGGAATGGAATTTCAGACAACGTGATCTTCTAAGTGAAAGCTCGCAAACATTTGGTGTGTTAGAACCAAGTTTTCATATCCAATGCTAAGAAGGGAAACCAAACAATAGTATAGATAATTCAGGCATACAGGAAAAAAAGAAAGCAAAGCAGTGTTTTTTCCCAGTCCCTTTGGATTTTGTCTGTGAGCATATAATCAAAGAAAACACAGTTTAAAGATATGGCTGCTCATTTTAGACAGTCCTGTAAGTGACAAGCTTAATGGTAAGGTTGAAGAAATTATCAATTAATATTTAATTCCTAACTTACATGATGCAAACCCACCTTAGTGAAATCTTGCAAATCATTATTAAAAATCTTTCATTTTCATCCAGTGTCACCACACCCATGGTAGCTTTCCTTTTGTTCATTCATTCATCAGACATGGAGTCAATTTTCCAGCCTTATAGTTCAGGAAGGAGATAGGATATATATGTAACTAAAATATAAAGGTAGAAACCACCCAGGAAAGGTATAGACAAAATTCTGTAAGGAGAAAGAAGTTGCTTCCAATTAGGGAATGAAGGAATGCTTTGTGAAGAAGATGCAAATGATTTGAATGTACCCAGAAAAGATACCAGCGGGTGAATGGCAGATTAACGGCACGGAGATCGGAAGGCATAGAGTAGATGTCTGGAGAAAGGAGTTCTGGAATAGGTAGGAATCATAAGAAACAAGACTGAATGGTTGCTGGAGTTTAGAAGACTCTGAGAATGATGCTAAAGAGTTTAGATGTTGCCTTACAGGTACTGAAGAGCCAGTAAGAGTTTCTGATCAGTGCAATGCTTCAACAGGACCGGTTTGTCACCATGTGGAGGAGGACTTGCAAGAATGGTAGATGGGAAGAAACAAATTAACTTACTGATTTTGTTCTTAGTGACTACTCAGCTTTAAAAATAAATACTACGTAGTTACGTAAGTGTGAGGTTAAGGGCCTGAATATATATATTAATTAATTAATAAGTGGAAGTGTGCTACAGGAAAAAAAGCGCTAGAGAGAAGTGTGCAGATTTGAGTAGTAACCATCAGTAATGTGTAGGGTGGCAGAGAAAAACAGGATGGAGAGAGGTAGAGGGAAGGTGGGACCACAAACTTTCATTCCAATTATAATTATACTGAACTTTGATTCCACTGCTCAGCACTTTTAATTCGAAGATCTCCACACACTTCCCAAATATTAAGTAATTAAGACTCATAGGACCCTAGAGGTGCAAGTAACTATAATTATCCCTTTTTCATACAGGAGGAAAGAGGACCAGAGTTTTTAATCAACTCATCCATGTGCTGTGGTTCCCCTGATAGAGCGAGGTCAAAACCCCAGATTCCAAAAGAAACTAGGACTTAAACGACAGGGACCAGTTTGTTCCATCCCTCTACGTTATTTCCACCTTATTTTCCCATTATATATGTAGTGCTTAGCCAAGAAGACTAAACAAACAAACAAACAAAACCACCACAACAACCCCCTTCCCCCAGCACATTCCTCAAAGAAACTAATGGGTAGTTGAAATCCAGAAATAAAAATGAGGAAAAAATGTAATGATCATTATAGGTTCTCAACTACTTATCTGGGTGGCTCATCAATTGAAACTAATAAATATTTTAGTAAATAATATCTGATATTGCAGATGTTCCACAGCTTTGAAGAAAGTGCCTTTAAAAATGTAGTTTTTAGGGCCGGCCCGGTGGCGCACTGGAGATTGCGCCACTTGAGAGCGCGGCGGCGCTCCCGCCGAGGGTTCGGATCCCATGTGGAGACTGGTTCCCGCTCACTGGCTGAGCACGGTGTGAGCACAACACCGAGGGCTGTGATCCCGTTGCTGGTCCCCGGTACGGGCGCGACACCGAGGGTTGCGATCCCGTTACCAGTCAGTAAAAAAGACAAAAAAAAATGTAGTTTTTAACTATAATTTAGTTTATGTATGAGGGAATCCAAATTCACTTCCTACAAAACACAGTCCTTCATGTCAGAGTACTCTCTGATCCCCTGTTATGGCCATGGTGCTGAGTGACTCTTGTAGACATTACTAAAACTCACTAAGAGTGCCAGAGAAACTGCTGATTCTCGGTTCATACCCAGAGTAGTATGTACGTGTCAGTACCATGAGGAAAAAATGCATATTTGCCTGAATTATTAATTTGGTGGACAGATTTACATGCATTTTTGACAAAAAAAGCACTTTAGCTCTGGTCCTCTGTTATCTCCTATTCCCCACCTTTGCCCTATAAAAACAAGGATTTTTCTATTGGCAGAAGATCTGCTTCTATTCAAGAGTAAAGCTAGACCACATGCTCCATAAGAATAGGAATTGGGTATTCTCACCTGAATTACCACAAAGAGCAATTTGTACAGTACCTTGTACAAACTAGGTTCTCCCAACACACTGAATGACTCAA
>NW_007726213.1:740323-741384 GCF_000696425.1 Galeopterus variegatus | reverse complement strand
AAGAGCAATTTGTACAGTACCTTGTACAAACTAGGTTCTCCCAACACACTGAATGACTCAACTCTCTTTGTGCTGGTAATATTTGTATACTATTCAGGGAAGTGCAATTAAAGTAAAAGGAGTAACTCTTAAAATGAGCTGAAATTATGTCATAAATTTTGGAATAATGAATAAAAAGTGCCTGGCACGAGACCCAGATCTGAGCAGAGAACATCCCACCTAGCATCCCAACCTCAGGCACGGTGCCACCACCCAAAGGGCTCTAAGTGCTTCCAGCATTCCTGCCCTAGGAAACCTGCTGCTGTTCTACTGTAACTGATAGAGGCTCCCTGAAAGCCAGAGCCACCCAGAGCTGGTGGTCCCATCCGTGCCTTGACCTCCCCCTCCTGCCTCCTCATCATGGAGCAACACTGCCCAAACAGCATGCATCTCTAGTCTATAATAAAGAGGTCCTAGCATACCCAAGTCACTTGCATATCAAATGAGTAGCTTGTCTGAAAATGCTTTCTTCATACTTCTAAAACTACCATTTTTTAGTTTAGAGGACCCAAGTGACAGTTGACATTCAAATAGAAAGTATAAGCTCTTTAATTAGGATTCCATTTTGTTTAGAATTTCAGATGGGAATTTGTTAGAATTCATTAAAGTTTAGATTTAACAATATTCTTAATAAATTGTTTTTGGCAACTCAGTAGTATTTACCAAATTCCCATACATGGTAGACAGTGACATTTATTAAGAAGAAAATTAATTCCAACTGGTTCCATGAAGTTTCAGTGACCCATTCTGCAATGAAGGACCTAGAAAAATTATGAAGCAAACATCAAACATCACGTTTAATGATAGGTGTTCTACAACTACTATGAAATCGCGTGGGAAAAATTTTCCTGTAAAGGAACAATGACTCTGAAAGTGGTAAATAGGGAGATAGAAAAACAAATGTCACTGTAACATAGGCATTTAAGTTGTACTTAAATATACAGACTTTCGAATTTATAGAAAAATTTAAAGTATGAAGTTAATTTTATGCAACCTAAAGTCTCAAACTTCAGATAATTTTT
>NW_007726213.1:719633-739806 GCF_000696425.1 Galeopterus variegatus | reverse complement strand
TTTTTATTTGAGTGTTATATATTAATGCAATTCAAATTTGCAATTAAAAATACTCCAACAAAGGGAGAAGTTTATGGGACCTGAAATTAGAATTTTCACAAGTGTAGGTATGGGATAAACTTCCACGGGCTGAAATTAAATAAAATCCTGCTTCTCAAAGTGATATTAATGAGCCAGCAGCTTTAATATCACCATGAAAAAATGCAGAATCTCAGCTTCCCTTCCCCCATCTCGTCTGCCCACTCAGTCAGAACCAGCATTTCCACAAGATTCATACAACTCAGAATGATTCATATACTTATTAATGTTGAGAATCACTAGACTAAATGATAAAGAGAAAGGAAGCTGCTTAAGATAAGGAAAGTATTACGGTTAGTTTCTCAGCATGCCATGGGGTTACCTATCATTTTTCCTGTTTGGTTCAACTGTTTCATTGGAACATTTACTATGTGGAAAAATATCTTTGCTTTTGTAATGGTATTAAGTGAAATCTGGTTTCCCTTAATGACAACCGGCTTTTCCACTATTGTGTTTATGCCATAAAGTACAGAATACCTATAAATGTGATTGAATGAGAATTTATAGAGTACTGCTCACCTAACTCTGGACCTCTACTTAATCAATAATTTTTACCTAAATGCTACAAGGCAAGTGCAAGCATAATTGACTTCCCTGATCACCTAACACAGTCTAATACTACTTGCTCAATCAGAATCATACTGGAAATGACATGAACAGCTACAGGAGGTGGTAGATTTCCAGGCACATTAACGTTACTTTCAGCCACACATCTCTGGCCCTGTTGGGTTCTTTCTGTCCTGAAATGGTGAAATAGAGATAGAGGCAGGGAGCACTGACTCGCCCACTTAATGGCAGATTTCTTATTTCTAGACTTGTCTTAAAACCAACGGATCCAGCTCTCTCCTACCAAACACCATGAAATTTTAAAAAACCCAAAACCCAAAAACTAACAAAATATAACAGGAGAAACAACAACAAAACCCTAAAATACATTACAATAAGTATCAAAAACTCCTCCCGAACCCAAATCTGACTCTATGTAAGGTGCCTAGCAGGTAATCCAATTTTTCAGTTGGCAGCCAATATTTGGGATCATTTGCTTAAAGACTGAAGTATCCAAAATGGTAAAAAGTAAGTTAGCTTTCCACAGAAAAGTATAACATTTTTGGAGCTGACCAGCATTATGAAGGGGTTGATTGGGCAGTTGTAGAAACAGAACTGGAGATTAGTCTACTGTTCACAATTTTTGCAAAAGACTGCAAAGATTCCTAATTTCCAAACACCAACAAGTCACCAAGTTCACCAGTCCAAATGCAAATGACTCACACCAGGAACACTGATAGTGTTGCTGTTAAATCATTTGCAAATGTGTGAGGCTGAGATGACACAGAACCCTAATTTCCCAGGTGGTATCTCAAGTATTGTCGGGTTCCACCTTCAGCCCCACATTGGAAAGTACAGATGTCAACATACCTAAAAGACTGCCTCCTCCAAATTACACACAAGACACACCCATTAACAGGGGATGTTGTGAAAGCAAACCAGGGCACTGTCTCCCAAGTCCCTGCACCCCAGAAGAAGACAGATGTCAACATACCTAAAAGACTGCCTCCTCCAAATTACACACAAGACACACCCATTAGCAGGGGATGTTGTGAAAGCAAACCAGGGCACTGTCTCCCAAGTCCCTGCACCCCAGAAGAAGCAGGCTCTGTACCAAAAAACAAAGCAAGCGTGACACAACTGTATTCTTTGTCCCTAAGGGGAGAACATGCCATAACATTCAGACCCAAGGATAAAGAAAATCCTCCTTTAAGAAAAGAAGTTTGCCATTATGTGGAGATTGGGAACATGCCAGAAGAATCACAATTAAATAAAGAGAAAGAAAGTCAAGACTAGTCTGTCTTATGTCAGTCTCTTTTTTCAGAATTGTCAGCTTTAAATCAACAGGTTGCTTTAAGAGCGTTACTGGACACCCCAAGTTCTCACCATAAAATGCTATGGGAAATCTGACAGCTGAGAGCCAACCCCCCATCAGACACTGTCACCCTACAATGACACTCCTGATGGACTCGAGAGCTGTGGCAAAGGTATGTCCTTTCCATTTTTTCCACAGATGATGTTCTTGAAATTTCTTATAGTCAATGTATTCCTGTGGTTAATTAGTTATCTGAGCAATTTCCACTACAGAAAGAATATCTGTACATAATTAGACCCACCTTAGAACCAAACTGGCAGGCTTCAACGTCATTAATTCAGAAGGGCTGAAATGAGAATGGGATGGAGGATTCTCACCTGATGAAGGGATATCTCTAGATTAGACCCTATCCTCTAATGTACATAGAATATTAAATGTAAGAGAGCAAGAGAGGTGGAAATAGGTGGGGGAAGAAACAGGAAATATAAGTTGCCTCTAGAGGCAAAAGAATAGCATTCCTTTTCAAATGATTACCAAGAAATCCCAGGGGAAAGAGAAAATTAGCAAGAGAAGGCTATTAGCTTTCTGTGGCTCACCTTTATGAGACCATTTTCAGGAATCAGTGTGTTAAATTCCACTGAAGCACAGAGGCACACAGCACAGCCCTTCTTCTGGGACGCAGTCGCACCATACAGAAGCGTGTGGGTAGCTGCCAAAACATGTGGGGACATGCGGCCCTTTCTGTAGAAACCCAATGTTCTGAGCATTAATGAGGATTAACCTCCTGCACACATGGAGAACACTGTACTTCAGGTTATTTTTGCATCCAACTCTATAATTTCTTTTAATTACTTACTATAAAGCACAGGAAAGTGCTCACTATTTGTAACTTAATGCAGGAGGAAAATCAATTTAATATGTTCCCCTGCCCATGGCCCTACTCCAGGTCCCGACTCCTCCGATCATCACTGATCATCTGAACAGCACCAGAAAGGCAGTCTCTGTGCCCTGTGCATAATGAGCCATGCGGATTGTATTTGAGAAACTGGCTATGCTCCAGAACTACTATAAAATATGAGGAAAATATTAACATCTCAGATGACAAAAGAGATCAAGGATGGCTGGCCAGAAAATATCCACATAACTTTAATGCACCTATATGGAAACAGTCAATTCCATGATGCCATGAGTGTCAAGATTGTGGTTTGTCTCCACCCTTTTCCTTTTCAGTAAACATTGATTTCTACAGATGACATGCAAACTCAAGTAGCAATATGTTCAATCTAAGCACGGGACAGGGACTGCATTTCTACATAGTGTCTATAAATAAATACAGTATTTGTTGTCGGTGGTGGTACGTTATGAGGGAGATTTTTGGAAGATGTTCTGGGCAGCTGGATAAATGATAAGTAATATATCAAATTTCTCTTTGTATTAAAAATGATAAAAAAAAAAACACTAGGATTTATTAACTATGAGGTTGACAATCTGATTATCCACAGTTTACAACTGAGGAAACAGGCTCAGAAACGTTCAGTAAACTGTCTAAGGCCACATACCCAGCCTGTGGTGGAGATGGCGTATGAACCAGGGCTGGCTTTCCATGCGAGCAGTGCCTCTTTCCATATGGGGTCAGATGTGGAAGCGGCATCCTATGTTTTGAGGGAGGTCTACTTGGCACCCATATCCTGATCCTGCAGACCCTATGCACCACTTTCTTATTTATTTAAACAAAGCCCCATATGATCAGTTCTGATAAGCAGTTTGTTTACACACTAATTTCACAGAGGCTGAATATAACCCTAATGTTTCTTCGTTACTACCCTCTTGCCAAGACTGAATTATTCCCTCACAGTACCAACCATGCATGCATACTTAACAGGGCATAGTGTCAAAATGACATATGAAGGTAGTTTGTTGGAGATGTCAGAACATTTACCCTTGAGAAGATTTCTACAGGAGGTGGAATAGAACCACGTACTTTTTAGACCAGTAACCACAACTACCAAATACTCCTCTGTCAATTCCACTTGAGTAAGAATGATTTCAGTCAAGACATGAGTGCCAATGTGCCTTTTAAGAAAATACCTGTCACATTAAATCTTTCTTTTTAGCACCCAAACCTAATCCCTTCAAAATCTGGAGGTCTGGGACCCTATGCCACCCTACTTGTGACCCATCCCGTTTGTCCTGTTCCTCAGGAATATAGCAGAGCGGCTGAGATATGAGTGAAAAGGAAGTGATAGCAAGACATCTCAAACTTATTTTCCAGGAGTAGTTCAGACAATTAGTCAAGACCACAAAGGTGGCAGAAAAGTTGGGCCAGCACAGATAGAGCAGCAGACTCTCCCTGACTGTGCCAGCAAAACAGCCAAAGGAACGAGAGTCACAGAATGGATCCTCTCCCACCAAACTAGTACCTGGAAGCCCTTGGCATGAATGACAAAGGCAGCTGGACCCACAGCCACACTGAACTGTTGCAAAACACGTAGCTGGGCTGACATCCTGAATGTGCCGTGGCAGGTGGGATGACAACAGCACAAAAGACAGAACACCTTGCTTCTGGCCATTGCCAGCTCTTGAAAGAGACTTTTAGGGAAGGAGCTGCAAGGAGCCTGAGAACAAAACTGGAAAGGCCTGTTGGGAAAGGCTTTGCAGGTATTATTAACGAAAGAAAGTGTGTATTTGTCAGTGGTGTGTCAGCTAGCTTGTGGCAGTCCACCCTTATGCCCGGGAGTGATCTCTGTGTAGACCAGATACAGTCGCCAGTGCAATTCTCCAAGTGCAGCTATCCTGTATAGGGGAAGAGGGTGGCTTTCCCTATAAAGGGGTCCTGTTGCAATATCTCTGGGAAAAAAAAAAATGTCCATTTGGATCGAACAACCATTCCACCAAGGCTCCATTTGTCACACTTTTCTATGCAATGGAACTGAAGGGAATTTTTTCTAAACAGAGTACACTGTCCTCAGAGAAAAAAATGTCCATTTGGATCGAACAACCATTCCACCAAGGCTCCATTTGTCACACGTTTCTATGCAATGGAACTGAAGGGAATTTTTTCTAAACAGAGTACACTGTCCTCAGAGAAAAAGAATACTGAAAATTAATCTTTCCAATAAGAATGGTAAGGAGTTATGTGGGGATGACCTGGAATATACGCTTTCTAAAATGTGGAGATGTTATCTAGGCCATAAATCACGTGTTTTTATATGATTCCCTATTTGCGTAATACAGGAAACTGCCTGGCAACTTTCAGGAAAAAGCCTAACAATATTGCATCACAGTTCAATGTTTATATTGTACTCTGGCAGATTTATCTTATAAAGCACTAATTATTTAATTACAAATCTTGGGGGAGGCACAAAGTCATTCTTCGAAAGAGCATCCCTTGGGTATGAAAGTTCCAAGCTTAGCAAGACTTCCTCTGTGATTTGAGATATATCTCTTGAACTTAGTCCCTGGAGTAACTGAGAAAAGAATAGTAAAATCCTGGTACACAGTGCATTGTGGTGGAACAATTTTCTTTACTGTTCCAATAAGAACTGCTGTGCTCTTTAGATCCAGCACCGCCCATTGGGTGAACAATGAATATGCGTTCAACTTTCTGTTACAGGAAATTCTGCAAGTGGCAATGTGGGTCCATTCCATGTGTGCCACTAGAGCTGGCTTACACCCATGGCCATGATGAGCCGTTATTTCCATTGGAACTGATGCCTGCGCCAGCTCTTGGAACTGTGCAGTATTCCCACTGCAAACTAGGGACAAGGTAGAAGACTGAGTCTTCACTTAGAAGTTTGCCTCATTTCTCATCTCCCCCCATATGCTCTGTGAGTGAGGCTGTGCAGAAACAAGTATTCTCATATGCTGGTGGTGGGAGTACAAACAGTTCAAGCCCTTTGCAAGACAACTGGGCAACACCTATCATTTTGATTATAAATGGCCCAGCAATTCTACTTCTGGGAATAAATATACAGATACAGGTACACAGGTACAAAATGATATATATACAAGGTTATTAACTGCAACAATCACAACTATTAGAAATAGCCCAATTTCCAGATAAAGGAAAGTTGATTAAACTATAGAATATACTTAAAATAGAATCCATGCAACTATAAAGAACAAGTTATTTCCCCATATACTGAAATGGAAAGCTCTCTGGAATATACTGGTAAGTGATTAAAAATGAGGTGCAGAACAGTGTATACATAGCTTACTATCTTTTGTTTAAAAATGGGGGAAAATAACAACACATATTCGTGTTTACTTGTATTTCCATAGAACACACTATAAAGGATTCACAAGAAACTAATACAAATGATCACCTATACGTGGTGCTGTGTGGGGGAACTGGGGTGGGCGAGGCACAGGTGCAGCAAGACTTCTCAGTGTAAACTTCTTTTTAATTCTATTTTGGTGTTTGAGTCATGTATATTAACTATCAAAAATTTAAAATAACAAATTTTTAAAAAATGTTTAACCTAGCAGCTTCATTTGTGGCACCAAACAATCTCCTACACTGCTCTAATGCAACAGATATTCCAGAGATTCACACCAATTCCTTTGCTTGCGTGTCCTGGTGATGGATACAATTAAGAAGTCTGGTGGGTGCCATCCCAGTTTGGCAGACATTTCCCCCAAAGAAACTAATTCAAGATGGGCAGTTGGGTACAGAGGACAGTCCNTGGGGGAACTGGGGTGGGCGAGGCACAGGTGCAGCAAGACTTCTCAGTGTAAACTTCTTTTTAATTCTATTTTGGTGTTTGAGTCATGTATATTAACTATCAAAAATTTAAAATAACAAATTTTTAAAAAATGTTTAACCTAGCAGCTTCATTTGTGGCACCAAACAATCTCCTACACTGCTCTGATGCAACAGATATTCCAGAGATTCACACCAATTCCTTTGCTTGCGTGTCCTGGTGATGGATACAATTAAGAAGTCTGGTGGGTGCCATCCCAGTTTGGCAGACATTTCCCCCAAAGAAACTAATTCAAGATGGGCAGTTGGGTACAGAGGACAGTCCGTGAGTTTGGGAACAAAAGACCTGAATCCCAGCCCTTCCTGACTCCTGCTTTCTACTAAGTTGACACTAAGAAATGGCTAACATTTGACCATTTTTAACCAACAAATTGGACAAATTTATGGGTGAATAAATTCAAGCACCCTGTGGCCTTCACCTCTGTGATACGATAAGGATAAGAATACTTACCCTGTCTGACTCACAGCATCACACAGGGATCGTCAACACATGGAAAACGGCTTTGTAAACTGTAAAGGGCAACTCTACAAACAACTGTTGTAAAACATAACACTAGCCTGAGGGGTGGCCACGGCCAAACATAGGAGGGGAATGGGATCCGTTCCCATAAGAGTCTGATGCACTGTGATACCAGGGAGGAAAGAAAACTTCCAAAAGATGGAATCTAAACATAAACAGAAAACAAGAGCCGGCTAATTTGAAGAGGAAGACATGTGGCTAAATGACTCCGTATGTGGTCCTCTGCAATTGACTGACTGCAAATTCTGTAAAGCCTACTGGGGAAGTGAGGAGACATGTATGGGAGCAAACTGTACAGAGTTAAATGCAGACACGAGACCAACGTTGAGTGAATGACCCAAAAGAATGACCTTATTCCTTGTGATCAGTGCGGCTGCTGGAGACATGTGACTGTCACACACAGACAGGAAGCCTCCAACTGACCTCCAAAATCAGATGTGAACTTCAAATGCTTCTTTTTTTTTGGTTATGAATATTCATGAGACACAAAGCTGATTGACACCCCTCATGCCCAAGATGTGAAGGCCAGATCCATACCAGCAGCATGCCCATTACTACAAATTGCATTTGTAACCCCTGTTGTAAAACATAACACTAGCCTGAGGGGTGGCCACGGCCAAACATAGGAGGGGAATGGGATCCGTTCCCATAAGAATCTGATGCACTGTGATACCAGGGAGGAAAGAAAACTTCCAAAAGATGGAATCTAAACATAAACAGAAAACAAGAGCCGGCTAATTTGAAGAGGAAGACATGTGGCTAAATGACTCCGTATGTGGTCCTCTGCAATTGACTGACTGCAAATTCTGTAAAGCCTACTGGGGAAGTGAGGAGACATGTATGGGAGCAAACTGTACAGAGTTAAATGCAGACACGAGACCAACGTTGAGTGAATGACCCAAAAGAATGACCTTATTCCTTGTGATCAGTGCGGCTGCTGGAGACATGTGACTGTCACACACAGACAGGAGGCCTCCAACTGACCTTCAAAATCAGATGTGAACTTCAAATGCTTCTTTTTTTTGGTTATGAATATTCATGAGACACAAAGCTGATTGACACCCCTCATGCCCAGGATGTGAAGGCCAGATCCATACCAGCAGCATGCCCATTACTACAAATTGCATTTGTAACCCGGGTCCCCCACCCAATTATCCCAACCTCCCTCCCCCTCCCACTTTCCCCCTCACTCCATTTTGTTCCCAAGGTATGTTCTCTCCCTCTGCAAGTCCAACACTTCTGGAAATGCTCCCTAGAGGACTTTTTACCCAATTTAGAGACTGAATGAAAAAACTCTTCAAAAAAAACCCAAAAAACCCACACTTCTTGTTCATATGTACAGTCATCTGGAAAGCAGATCACCCATTAAAGGGATGGTCAGAGCTGCACCACAATGTTAAATTAATCACGGAAATCCAGGGGTTGCTTTCCTCACCATTCTAAAGTAAAACATTCCACGAGACTAGCGATAACCACATGAGGAGGTTCACTGAAGGTGCTCTAACTGCTATCCAGATGCTGGGTTAGGACAGCAGCGATTTAGAACTCAGAAAAAGCAAGCAAGGCAGTCTTTTCTATTTTGACTAGGGAAGGTGCCTGGTTCCAGCCACATTTAAGTATTCTAACTGGCCCACCTCTTAATGAAATAAGGTACTTTAACTTTAGGCCATGTTGAGAAGCTCTGAGGCCACACTGGGTCAATACAATGTCCTCTTGGCTCCAGCTTCATGTTTCAGAGCAGACCATGTCTCCTTACAGAAATTTCTCTAGGAGGCTTACTATCCTGTGATATTTCAAATAAGGGCCTCCTCTTGCCCAAGAGGCTAAAGCTGCCTCCGATTAAGGATTAAGAATGTGTCATATATTAGTTAATGATTCATTCATCAGCAAAGATTATTAAGAACTCACTAGGTTTAGATATATTTCACTTTAGGAAAATCATTTTCAAGGTTGCTTCATGAAAAGTGGGAATAATTAACTTGGTAACTCTTAATGGATTTGTTAAGTGATCATCCCAAGTTAAACTGTCACTGATTTTCAAGTATAACAAGAAAATCAGACACCCATGGAAGTGAGCACACTCTTACCTATTAAGAGTTTTCAAGAGAAGTGTTTCAGGGTTACCCCAAATGGTCAATTTTACAGTGTTAATCATTTAGTTAGAGGCTCACAAGATAAAAAGCAGTTCTTATGAAAATGGTTAAGTGAACACAGAAACAATGGACTGACACCTTCAAGGTATATATCAAGGACAGAGATACAAGCTCACTTGTCCTCAGCAGAGCTCTGATTGGTCAGCTGAAGGTCATAACCAGCAGTGTTTCTGTCACTCCCTCATGTGAAGAGAACTCAGGTGCAGGCCGTGTTTATTTCATGAGGCGGGGGTGGGGAAACTCACAAATGTTTTAAAGCTCCATTTCTGTTCCTTCTCCCTTCAGAGCAACAAAGGTCACCCATCATCCTCTGTGGCTGGGTTATCTGTGAAAGCCTTTCTTTTGGACGTAAACTTGTCAAACTGAAAGCTTAGGATGACTGTGACTTAAACTTCCCTTAAGATTTACTTTTAACTCTTTGCTCATTTGACAGACATTCTCTGAGTATAGGCACTGGAGACACCAAAATGAATGAGACAGAATCCCTGCCTTTGGGGGCTTCACTATTAGAGGAGGGATGGGCAGCAGGTTAGACACATAAATAGACATTACAGCACAATGTGGTACATACCATAATTGACATATGCACAAAGGATATTCAGAAAACAGGGAATGAAAAGGGGAAGAAGGTGGCAGAGAAGAGGAGGCTTTGGGCCCAGATTTGTGTTCAATATAGATCATATTTTGTAGAGCAAAAGATTATATTATCTGATCTGCTAACCTCTTAGCATGTACAACCCATATAGCAAGACAAAGAACCCATGAAGAGTTCAATGTGGGTGAGTTTCTGGAGCACATAAGCTGGAAACCCAAAACTCATTTATGGATACTCACCTAGAACTGATAACAACACTGTAATCTTTCTTTTCCATGAAAGAAAGACATGCTGAATTATTGAGCAAGTACCTACAGGGCCACCTACTATGTATGTGCTCAGCAGGCTGTTATGTGCTACGGAGACTAAGACAATATAGGAGCTATAAACGCTTGAAAAATGAAAATATAATCTAATTGTAGAGTTACCACTAAAATACATGGGAGAAAAAAAAAAGCAAACTTATAAGACAGCTTCTCTGGGACAAGGACCATATCTCATGCAACTTTGAAAAATTATGATTTATTCAACTTCCTACTGTTACATGTTTGGGGTAATCATACCTCCTCCCCTTGGGATGTTGAATTGAGAAAATAGAAATAAATTGTCAACTAGGAATCAAAATACAGGGTCAACCTCATGCTAGCAAAGCTGTAGTAGAAAACACAGTGGGGCCTATTTCCTACCATCTTGAACCAAGGCTCTGGGACCCATACAGTTGGAAGCAGAAAAATGAGAACTGAGAGAGCAGAAGTCTTAACAGGGTCTGTGAGAAACTGACCTTGACTTTATTGTTAACTACATGATGGGTAGAATGCCAAGAACCTATAAATTTGGGCATAGTGGTACCAAAGAACAAGACAGAAGTGAGCTCAATTTCAACACAGTGGTCAGTTGCTTTGGTTCACATGTTCTATAGTTCAGAAGATGACAGATCTAGCGGTCTCATCAATTAGATTAATCACTCTTCTCACAGAAAGGAACTAGTGATAGGGACAAGAGAAGGACCCAGAATATTCCTCTCATTGTGTTCTATTTTAGGATGCAAGTCCACTGTGGAAACATAAGGATCGGGGAAAAGGATTTCCCTCAACATTGTTCTAGGCACAGAGAATTTAAGTAACTTGCCCAAGATCACAGAGCTGGTTAGTGACGGGTGTGGACTCAAACTTGGTCATCAGGCCCAGGAATGCAGGTACCAGGCCTGGGCTGTCTCGTGAAGCTTCTATTTAGGGAATGTTTCTTTAAAGTCAACAGACTTTCCTGAGTGGGACATTCTAGAACATATTTCTTGACTAAAACATCATATCTGCAGCTCCTAGCATAGAACCTGACACAGAGAAGACACACAATAATGATTTAATGATTATATGATTAGTTACTAAGTTGTGAGATACAGACCATAGATGACCTAGGAGCTGAGATAGGGCAGATGTATTACGGGCACAAGTCTTGCTAGAGAAGTAGAATTCCAGCTGGGTCTTCAAGAATGAGTAGGATTTAGATGGATAAAAGGAGGAGAAAGTCACGAATAAACAAATTACACTCGGAGAACTACAACAAAACGGAGTTCTGGTCTTGTGAACTTTGCTACAAAGGTGAAGCAAATTTAGGAATAAGCATGATGCTTTTTATTGTGTTAATAAGCAACAAAAAAAAAGTATGGGGCTAGAAAGTGCTAATAATAAAAACAGCAGCTGAAATTCATTAAGCATTTACTATGCCAAGCACTGTCCTAAACACTTTACATGTATTAACATATTTAATCCCTATAACTACTCCGTTAAGAAGGCAAGGCGCAGAGAATTTTAGTAACTCACTCAAGGTCATAAACATACTAAATTGTTGGGACTGGAATCAAACTCCATCTTTGGGCTCAGAAACATTATCCCAGGTCTTTTGCTTTTCCTAAGTTTCTAATTAGGAAATTTCTTACAAGTCAAAGGAATATCTTCAGCAGGCCTCCCATCTCACACTCTCTGAATTTCTGATTATTTACAAGGCTGCAAATCCCTTCTAACCACGCTCTAATCCAAGTATTTGGACAATGAAATAAATAAGTCTCTCTAAATCACAGGATAGTCAGTTTATTTGGCTTCCAGTTCAGCAATTCTCAAATTTTCCTGCACATCTGAACCACCTGGGGAAGTTTCTAAACAGAACATGTGCCCAGGCCTTATCCCATACCTACGAATCTCAGGGAATAGGACCTCATATCTATATCTGTTTAAAGTTTCAAAGGTAATTCTGATGATCACCATGTTTGGGAATCACTGCTTTGTTATGTTCTACTTTATTAGCATCTCTAAGAGTTCACTTACCAAGATCCACAGCTTTAAGCAAAATTATAACTAAGAAGCTCAAGAAAGAAATCACATACTCATTTTCCCTCTTTTCAAGAGTTTTTTCTTTAAAAAATCTGAATTCAAAAACTCTTTAGAGTAGGGCTGGCTGGTTAGCTCACTTGGGAGAGCATAGTACTAAGGCACCAAGGTCAAGGTTTCAGATCCCAGCACTGGCCAGCCACCAACAAAACAAAACAAACAAAAATCCTTAAACATTTTCTTATCTTCTCATCACCATTTTTTTTCCTTGGCACACAGAAGGGTGCCAGCATTTGCTGTAAAGAGAAAGTAGATGCTAGGCCACGGTGATATCAGTCTGCACCTGCTCCAGGCCCTCACAATGTGTCAAGGGCAAAATATGGTTTCTTATTCGAATTCTGCAGGTCATGGTTGGAGACAGCTGAGTAGTAGTAGAGGACTGGGTTCTACAGCTGTGCATTTGGACTGTTATTCAGCTTCTCTGAGCTTCAGTTTCCTCCTCTGTTATGTAGAAATAATGTCTGCCCAATCTTTTTCATTGGGTTATATGCAGGAGCTGATGGAATTAGATATGTGAATGCATTGTGTGTATGGAATTCTACACATTTGTACAAGATTATTACTGAAATGTGCAATTCCATCTACATATGACTTCAGCCAGTAAAACAATGTAGAATCTTAGTGACAACAAATGAACTTACTTTTGGTCCCAGTACCAACCAATGCCTACAGGGGTGCTGCACTAGAGCAAATCTTCATAGCCCTTTGTATCGCTTACAACAGTGATAATGAGGGTTCTCTCTCCCTCTGGAGAACAATCAGAGGCTCTGGAATAATAGGTGTTATGAAGTTTTAAGAAAGTCATTGTCACGGATGTGAAGACCAGAAAAAAAAAAGTGTTATTTTAGGAAAAGCATTTAAAAATAAATTTTATTAGCGATAACATTTTAATGATCAATAAAATGTTTAAGGGAAGATCATCCCATATTGCTTCTCAACCATTATATATGACTGTATCTAAAAACTAAATAATGCAAAAAAAAGAAGTGTCTGTTTTATCAGGTTACCACTTGCGAATACTCTGAATGAGCAGGCAAATACAATTCTGAATGTAAGAGAACGGCCACAGGAATGGGCAGGAATTGTCATTTTCATGAGAAAGAAAGGAAGATTTAGGATTTGCTTTGAGACTCCTACCTGTTGACTTCTGATCTAGAACAATATATATATATATTTTTTTTCCTTTTTGTCTTTTTTACTGACCGGTAACAGGATCGCAACCCTTGGTGTCGTGCCCTTACTGGGGACCGGCAATGGGATCGCAACCCTCGGTGTTGCGCCCGCACCGCGCTCAGCCAGTGAGCGGGAACCAGTCTCCACATGGGATCCGAACCCTCGGCGGGAGCGCCACCGCGCTCCCAAGCGGCGCACTCTCCAGTGCGCCACCGGGCCGGCCCAAACAATATATTTTCTAATGAGGTTTTGCAGAGCAGAGTGTCAAGGAATCTCTTGTAAGGGGCAAAATTGAGGTCAAGGGGGGCAGAGCTCTGATGCTCTCACCTGCAGTTGAACTAGATCAGTGTTGCTAACTTTTGTTTTATGTATTGGTATTACCAAGATCCATGAACACCACATGCAGATTATTACACCACATATTTGAGCAAAATCACCTCCTGACTTCACAGTGAAGGGGGACCCAGTGGATTGAAAAGTGCTTTCTAGTAAACTCTAAAGAGATACCATTACTAAATTTAAACATGCAACTGACTAATGTTTAAAGGCAAGATAATATTCTCTAAACTGATTTTTCTGTCTTCTTTTCCTAAAGCAGCATGATCATGAAATCAGCTTCTAGTAAATGGAAGCATTCTCAAAATTTAAATTTCTTCGGAGGGGTAAACACACAGTATTTATATATATCGTCAAATGAAGAAGACATTTCTGATACTAAGAGACCCAAGTGAGTCCTTGTATGTAAGAAAAAAATCCCTAATAAAATTAGTAGAAGCGAACAGCATTTTTGGTCTGGAGGTTCTCCTTCTGCTGGGGCTTCTGTTACAAAGAATTAATTCTTCATGAAATGTCCTCAAACAGTAAAATGTTTTAGGACAATGTCTAACAGGCATTTTTGTTGTCTTCATTTAAACGCAAAATGATACCTGAAAATCAGAGAGAATAAAAACATTCAACCTCTTAAAAGAGAAATGTTATAGTCAATAACTGAAAATATAGTATAAGCAGGACATTCTGAAATAACTCACAGAATTTGTTCAGACATTTTTTTTTTAGACAAGCCTCTTTGGGAGTGAATATATAAATAGGTAATGGAAGCTTTATATGGGAGAATCAATGGAGTTCCATATCAAGTAGCACTTGAAGATGTATCAATGTAGGAAAAAGAAACCCCACTAGCCCAGTGCCTGGCACCCACTGGGGACTCATTAATGCTTGGTGAATTAATGAGTGAAAGAAACATTTCCTGTGGGTAACACTTTTACTTTTTTTTTTTTTAAAGAAAAGCTTTGGAACAGGAGAAAACATACATGCAGCTATATAAACTATAAAATATGTGATGTCCTCAAGGTGACGTAAACAGTAAACTGATTGTGTTGCTGACTGATAATATTAATACTTGATAGCAGTGCGAGAGCCCAAAGAATAAGTATTCATGAATACTTGGAATGGGCTGTGCATCCTATGGTCTAAACTTGCATTTTGTACTTTCTCCATGTTGGTTAATCTCTAGCTGTTTTGCAGAAGAGCAAAATAAGTTATAAAAAAACGTAACTCCGTCCATATTGAAGTCTAATGGAGTTGGGGGAGGTGTCGATTTCTTTGACAGTTTACATTTAAAAAGACAAATTCTTTGTAGAACTGTAATATCTGAAGATATTGTGGCTCCCACAAGATGAAGGTGAATAGTGAGAAGCCTTCTTTAGTTTCTGAACTCTAAAAAAGTTTAACGTCAAAAGTTAATTTTTAAGCAATTTGGGCATCCAAATCTAATCAGGACTCTTTTCCCCCCAGACATTCCATTCTTTCTGACGCAAAATAAAGTGCTCTGGGGAATCCATAGGTAAGTATGGAAAAAGTAAAGTACAGCACTTTGCAAAGAAATGGGAAGGATTTCTGATATTCAATTCATGATGCTAAACACATCTCAAGTAGAGGATTCAAAGAAATCTACAAATATGATTGTCCTCAGGATTGTTTGCAACCTAAAATTAAGGAGCTCACTTATGATCAAGACATTAGAAAAAGTTTATTCAGAGAATACCTAACTCCAACCTCCCACTTTAGTGTGTTTCCTTTCTAAAAGGGTTTCAGCCTCTGCTTAAACATTCATAATAAAAAATTGACCAGATTCTAAAGAAGCCTCTTTTTTCTTTGTTAGATTATAAATTCCCCTAATAAAGTGCTTTGTATGCAGTACTCAATAATTACTTAATTAAATTGACCTGAAAGTTCTTCTAGCTACCACGTACAGTACCTAAATTTATATCTTTGGTCCTAGATCTGCTCTCTGAGGAAACACAAAATACGACTACTCCCTTTTCCATATGACAGTTCTTCAAATTTTTAAAGACTGTCATCAAAATAAGGATGTCAAAAATACATCACATATGCTACCACTCTAATCTGCCAGCCTCAGCAGGCATTAACAATCAGAACATTCTTTCTTATTGAGTCTGGACAGGTTCAGAATTCTCAATTCAGCATTCCAGGTAGCTACTATCATGTGATTAGAGTTGCTAAGAGAAATGAAAACCATTTGTCATTCCAGCCTAAGTTTTCTTATCCCCAAGCCTCCCATTCCAAGTTCCCTCAACCACCATTCACATGCAATGTTTTCAAATTCCCTGTGCATCCTGGTCACAATGATCTGAATGTACACCAATTTGTCAATGATGTGCCTAAAGCAGAATATAGTCTATATTCTAAATACAATCTGTTTAAAAAGTGGAAGAGAATTATTAGCCTCTCCATTTGAATATTATGCTTCTACTGGTGCAGCCCAAAATTTCAGAAGCTGTGGTAACAGCACAGAATCGCACCATTGGCTCAAATTGAATCTGCAGTTATTTAAGACATCCAGGTTTCCTTTCTATAATCTGCTAAGTCATTCCCCAAAACCACACCCCCAACTCTGTATTTTATTCTTTATTTATACAATTGATTTTTTGAACTTAATCATAGTATTTGACATTTCAGTAAATGTAAATGATCCATATTCTATCATTCAACAGAATGTCTGTAATGTCTGTTGGCTTTGTGTTTCAATATAATAAGCATATCGTCTGTGCCTTCAGACACAGTATCAGCCAGCATTTCAGTGCTGTATGTACTTTCTCAATGTTGTATACGAGAGAACACCTTCAAGACTTTGGTCTGGGAATGCAGCCTGGGACTCCGCCAAGCATCTCCCTTCAGCAACTTTCTCTGCAAATTTCTCAACCTTCAGATTCTACACGATGTAAAAGAAATTTGTCTGTGTTTAAAAACACATTCAAGAAATAAGTGAACATGTGAAAAGATAGAGAAACTTATTTCAATTTGGGCATAATTTCAGTTTTCAAAGGCACATGAAGACAGAAAGAAAACATCAGAACTGCTGATGGTAGTGCTCCAAAATCTAGACTGATTAGACTACATCCCATGTGGCTAGAATAAAAAAAAAAAAAAAAGAAATTTATTCAATGAGCCTTCTTCCCCCACCACCCTCCAACAAACACACCACATACTTTTTTGTAAAGTTTTTTTTTTTTTCTGAAAAAGAAAATTTTCTGCACTTGATTCCTTCTATGGAAGACACAAAGTACAGACAATATAGTGGTTTTTTCGGTTATCATGCTGTTTTTTTCTTGCTTACCAGAAATTGGCACAAATTTAAAATATATTATATTCCATTCTCTAAAGCACAGTAACTCGTATCTCCCCTGGCATCCAAAAAATTAAAGACATTTAAAAGAAAATCTCAGAGTTGCTGTCTAAATCAACTTTAACATTTCACATGTTCCAAAAACCATTTCACAAGTGAATCAAATTATGCATAAGAAATTTTAGAACTAAGCCAACTAAATGACATTTATAATAGGTACTGGAAAAAAATAAGTATTATTAAACTTGTTTCCTCCAATTTCTGCTTTTTCTTTTTTGGCAAGCAAAACAAATAAATATTTCTCTATAGCTACAAAGCTTCTTCACTGTCTATATCACTAGTCAGAATATGAAGCAAGTATTAATCAATTTGTTCACTCAATATTCATCGAAATGCTTCTCTGCCACTAGCACTGTTCTGGATGCCATTGTGGAAGCATGCAAAAATGAATTAAATACAGGTTTTGTTATCAAAGAATTTTAAGACAATTTGTGATTATTGGTTCCTGGTTCCTTTCGTATTTTTTTTGGCCTTGGCTCAGATGTATATCTTTATCTTCTAAGGTTAAGGCAATCCTTATAATTTCCTCCCCCTTCTTTTTTTCTTACGATTTTGGTGTTTGTTTAAAATCCTGCTACATATATGACCCTTTATTTTATTCATATATCTTCTCAAATCATTAATGTTAAAATTAGATCATAGATCAAAGACATTCTTAAAGGTCTCCCTACTCTATTTATTTGGTGTTATTGTATCTCAGAATGTGTGCTGAATTGCCTGTGGCAAATAAAATCAGAACCTTTGTACTCAATGCTCCAGTACACATCCCTGAATATAACAAATGTTAAAGAAGAGGCTGCTCTTGATTCCTGGCAGACTATTCTACATTTGGCTACTAAGTGTATATACTGAGCTGTGGATCTGCTTGTTTTAAAATTTCATCTACAATCCCAAATGCACGTCCCCTCCTCCCCCGCCCTCTCACAGCACAGGAACTCACCAAATCTAAATAGGGTAGCAAGGAAATCCTAGTAACTGTAGCCTTGGAAAAATGGCTCATATGGAAATAAGCCCTTTGGCTGGTAAAGCTAGTGATTTTGTTCTCTAGGTGGCACTATTACTTCAATTTTTGATGAGTTGCTTAAACTACTTGAAACTGCCGGCTTATTTTCTTTGAATTCCTTTTATATAAATCTTAATTCCATAGGTAATAGTTAAAGGCAGGTTGCCTTCTAGATTTTATTGTAATAAGCCAATTTGAAGTTCAGTGACTTTTTTAATCATAAATTTTTACATTTCCTTGTTACATTGCCTTCGAATTAAGAAATCCTCCTTTGCCTGTCCTCCTCCCTGCAAAAATGCAGAGGCATGTCCAAAACACAGAAGGTCGTCATAAAGTTTCAGTCAGACCAAAGGAACCAAGATGAAAGCACATTTAAGAGCTACTAGGTTCTGCAAGCTTTCAAAATCAGAACATTACTACCATGACAACCAATGAAAAGTTCTTTCAAGTGAACCTTTGGGGAAAAATACATAACATTTGTTATTCTCTGGGCTCTCTGGAAATAAACTTTTACTTTATTATGGCTGTCACTGAAGCATGTAAGTTTACTTTTCTTTCCCCCAATCACTCTCCCCTTCCATATCCGGCCCCTTAACTCATCTAATGCAACCCATCTTCAAATTTTAGGCATCTATAAAGGAGACATCAGGACAACAAGTTCCTTCCCTGCATCCAGCATGTACTGACATTTAAACACAAGCTTCCATGTTTCTTATCTCACCAAGTAGTCATGTTTTTCCACAGAAAAGAGAATAACTTCTTGTTCAACTTAGAAAACACACCTATTCACCACTTCTCCTACCTCCCCCAAAGTTTTTTAATGTCAGTACATTAGTGACCTCCATTGTTTTGCATCTGTCATCAATAATGATTTTATACATTAAAAAATAGGGTCCGTGACTTTTCTACCTCTTTTTTAGTATAAGTGTTCTGGAAATCCAGCAAACCATTTAAATAACAAATTATTTAGAATTACATAATTCTGTGCCTTAAGTGGAAGTTTAAGGGGACTTTTAGGACACACATGCCTAAGCTTAAAAACACCAAAGCCTCCCTACGTGTCCTGGGGTTAAATCCCACAAGCAAATGACATACGGATTTCATTTGCCAACATCATTTATTGCTTAACATCATTCCATAGTAAACAGAGTAAATGGATGCAGAGTGTAACCAATGAGTTTTCTCATTCACTTTTGAAGCCCATCTGTGCATGTTATTCATCCTAATAAAGAAAATTTATCACAACACAACTTAATGTGATTCTTGTTCAAATGATTTCTTCCTCCATTGAACAACAGCCAGCATTTTAAACCTAGAATTCCGCAGAATTTTCTCCTCGATTCCTCTTTAAAATGCAATTCACAGCTTGAGATCACAGAGCCTGCCAATGGCTGAATGGCTGCACTAGATGGCTGAGAGTCCTTCAATTAAGCAGCAATTTTGCAATTAGTGGAAACTGAGTGCTCCATAACAATTGTTTGAAAACCAGTTGAGACAAGTTAGCAATTACCCTATTAAAGGGATATATTCACTTGTATTGTTCACTGATAGGCGAGCCCCCTCGCACAAATGGAAATCTTCCACACGGGGAGATGCAAGTTGGAAATTATGTTTTAACCATTAAAATAAAATCAGCATTATGGAGATCTGATACAGGGGAGGGGAGGTGCCTTTCATCTTAAAAGATATTCAAAGTTTAGCTATCATCCACTCTCCATGCTGTCTGTTTTCACTCAGGAGGTCTGAAATATGTTCTCTTGACTCTGGGACTAAAACATCCTAAATCTTAAAATGTTAATGAACTACTTGCATATGAGTTTTCCATGGTGTATATCTTCAATTTTCTTGATGCTTAGTAGAAGATTAAGTCTATGATTGAGACCCAAAGCTGCTGGCTGTGTTATATTTCACAAGCTTATTACCTGGATATAGGGGGGG
>NW_007726213.1:717181-719414 GCF_000696425.1 Galeopterus variegatus | reverse complement strand
GGGGGGGGGGGGGGGGGGGGGGGGGGGGGGGGGGGGGGGGGGGGGGGGGGGGGGGGGGGGGGGGGGGGGGGGGGGGGGGGGGGGGGGGGGGGGGGTGTGTGTGTGTGTGTGTGTGGGTGGGGTGTGTGTGTGTGTGTGTGTGTGTGTGTGTGTGATTTACAGAAGGCTTTAAAAGATGAATGTAAAAAATGTAAACAAGCTCTTTGCTATACTATCAGGTGGGCATATTCAGCTTGCTCTCTGTGCTGAGCTGCAAGCCAGAGCTATTTATATTTGAAAGAAATGAGATTATCAATCATCCACATTCTGATTATTGAAAAGCTGGGACTCTTAATGATTCCAGGAAGAAAGGAATAGCTTACATTCTAATGATGCCCCTTTTAAACAGGAAACCCAAGGACTTTGAGCCAGAATTTTAGAAATTTGCATTATTTACAGGATTTTGCTTCTCCTGGTGAGTCAAAATGAATCACAATACTCCCCCCCCCCAATTCTCCTCCCCACTTTGGCCATTATGAGATTTACACAAGTAACACATAGTACAAATGAATCATCTGAGGTGATTACTGCATTCTAGGCAAACGATCATTTTCCAGGTTCCTTTTGTTTGCATGTAAAAGTTACACACATTGAAAGGACATCCTAAAACAGATTTCCTAAATGCTTTATTTTCTGGATACAGAAAAGTTGACCTACTCCACATTTTAAATGGCCTTAAATATTACCTTAAAATAAACAAGCTTTCCAGTTACTAACTCAGCTCTGAATGGGCTATGAAAGGTTCCAAAGGTATGTGAAAAATTACTTGTTATTTTGCTTTAAAAACATGTGATGTCTAAGTGTGTCGACAATGTTCTCATGCTTCAAAACATGTACGTAAGTCTTGTTTATCTGGAAATCATTTCTTTCTGCTTATATCATTTATAAATAGAAAATGTTCTGTAATAACTTAAAATAGTTCTACATACATAATGCTTCTCATGTCATTATACTTACTACTAGTCTATATTTACCAACATTTATCACATTTTACAAAATAAAGTAGAAGAAAAAAAAGACAACGACTTTATGGCCCAGGAATTCCAGTAATGGTAACCAACGTGTTTTAAATTCCAGTAAAGGTTATGGTTACATTTCAACAAGTGTCTCTTTCCTTTCCCTTACCTCTCTGCTGCTAGTCCAAAAGTAAACCCACAAAACAAAAAAGTCTTAAGCAAGGCTTTGAAAAATCAGGGAACAGGAGGAGTTTTAAATTGTTTTAAAGGGGTGCCATTCCCTGGGTCAAAACTTTGTAGTGTAATTTCAGCATATTATATGATCTATTATGTGTAATGGTTTAAAGAGCTACATGTCAAAATCTCAGAAACCTCCAACCTAAAAATGATAATGTTGCATGATGTAAGCACAGAAGGCTGTCATGTTTAGATGAATTAAGACTGTAATTATGCCTCAATAAATAATAATGAACTGAAAAAAATTGTAAGACCAAAATGGCTTTTAACCTTATAGCAAACTCATACAAAAACAGATTTTGGATAAAAATAAAGCTGAGGAGGGATATTTTCCAAGAAGTTGAGACATTTGGGGAGGTCTCATTTACTAGCATAGTACCTTTTATATGCAATTAAAAATCGACGTTCCCAATTATATATCGCTCTGCTTTAAAAGATAACTGTACTAGGAGGATTAATAAACACTCAGAAATATGCTTTTCTTTGTCTCTGGCCAAGAACATTCCTGCATTCTTGTCAGAAAATGTTACTGGTTGCTGCTAACTCTGAGGAGTAAGTGCAAGATACCTGGAAGACCCTAAAATAACATCCAGGAAGTCCTCAACCATGCATGGCTTATCAAAGCTCCCCCAGCGCGAGAAAGAAGAGCCAAAGAAGAGCGAATCAAAATCCACCGACGACGAATCGCACGCGCCACCGAGCTGGAGTCAGAAGCATCATTCAACAAGTCCCTCCTACCAGCTCCCTCAGGTATCCCGCAAAACCATCCCCTACCATCTCCCCACCCCCAGCCTCCCGCCCCCAGCAGCTGCTCTTGGCAGCATGGCCAGCAGAGGGCACCCTCTACCTTCCTTAGCGCCGCTCTCCCGGGCCCCTCCTCCTCCTCGTCGGCCCCCCCCCCCCCCCCCCCCCTCCTCCCCCCCCCCCCCCCCCCCCCCCCCCCCCCCCCCCCCCCACCCCACCACACACCACCCACCACCACCACACCCACACCCCAACAA